>NC_041705.1:1341054-1431054 GCF_900097015.1 Plasmodium sp. gorilla clade G2
ATGTTTCCAATTGTTTTCTAAATTATTTTTCATTTGTTCTTGCATATTTCTTAAATTTTCTACTTTTTCTTTTTTTAATTCGATATCAACTAATTTTGGAATTTCATCTTTTAGTAGTTCTCTTATTTTTTCTATTCTTTTCAATTCCTTTTCTTTAATAATTAATAATTCATTTATTTTTTTCTCAACATCATCTTTTAATTTCTTTTTAAATTCATCATCTAATGTTTCTTTCCATTTGCTGTAATTTTCTTTTATATATTCATGTTCTTCTTTGTCTAGTTTTTCAGTTACTTTTAATAATAATGGATTTTGTAAATCGCTTATCATTCCATGTTCTATTTCTTTTTTTATAGAATCTTTGTTAATATCTCTTCTCTAACATTAATTGTAAACAAATTAAATATGGAACCAGAACAATTAATAAATGAAAATAAGGATAAATGGAAAAATGAATTAAAAGAAGAATTTAATGCACAACTAAAAAACGTTTTGGAGGAAAAGATAAATGATTTGTTGACTAAAAATCAAAATGAATTACAAGAGATAGATAAAATAAGACAACTTTTAAAAAAAGAAATGCACGAATTAATAAAAAGCAAATCAAAAGAAGAAGATATTGATAAGCTACATGATAGAGAAACACATTTGAGGGAAAACATAGAAAAAACATTGATAAGCAGAATAGATGAGGAAATAACCAAAGAAAATCAACACATAATTAAAGAAAATAAGGAAGAATGGAAAAATAGATTGAATAAAGAATTTAATGAAACATTAAATGTAGAATTAAAGAAACATATTGATGATTTATCTGATAAAAGAAGAAAAGAATTGAAGAAAATAGAAGAAATAGAAGAAAAATTAAAAATAGAAATGCCTAGAATTATCAATGAAAAAATAAAGGCATCATACGAGGATATATGGAGAAATAAAGACGAAAGTGAAGAAATAATAAATACTAAAATGGAACATTTTAAAAATGAATTAAACAGTAAATTCAAAAGTCAAATAGAAGATGATATGAAAAAATTAATACTACAAGAATTAAGCACTAATAAAGAGGTAATAATGGAAGGAAATAATGACAAATGGGAAACAAAATTGGACACTGATTTTAAAAAGAAGATAGATGAAGACATGAGAAAAAGAATAGATAATTTAAAGAAAAAGAAAGTAGATGAATTAAAAACAATAAAAGGAATAAGAGATATATTAGATAAACAAATTAAAGATGTAATGGATAAACGATTAAATGTAAATTATGAAAAAGTATTGAAAGATTATGAAGAAAATGAAAATAGATTAAAATCAAATGTGCAGAAATTAAATGATTTAATAAATTCAAGTTTAAAAAAAGATATGGAAAAAGATTTAGAAACAATAATAATAGAACAACTAAACATTAAACAATCTGGTATTGTTAAAGAAATTAAAGAAGAATGGAATCAGAAATTGAAAACAGAATTTAATCAAAAATTACATGACTTATTAAAGAAACATATGGACGAATTATCATTACTCAAAGAAAAAGAGCTGAAAAGAATAAAAGAAATAAAAAAACAATTAAATGAACCTATACAAAAGATGATTGAGGATGAATTGATAAGTAGAAATGATGATATGTTAAAAGATAGAGAAGGATTGGAGAATAAATTAGAAAGCGATTTAACAAGGAAAATGAATGAATTAATGAACGCAAATAATGATATAATAGAAGCAAATAAGGAAGTATGGGAAGAAAAATTGAAAAAAGAATTTAAAGAAAATTTAAAATCTAGAATAAATAAAAAAGTAAAGGAAACAGAAAAAATTAGTGAAATAAAAGAAAAATTAAATAAAGAAATTCCAAAAATGATAAAGAGTAAATTGGAAAAGGAAACTTATGAAACATTAAAAAATAATGAATTTTCATTGAAGATAAAATTAGAATCAGATTTGGTAACAAATATTGGTAAATTAGTAAATGAAAAGGATAATATAATAAATGAAAATATTAATATATGGAAAAACAAATTAGAGGTAGAATTTAAACCAATATTAAATAATAAATTCCATGAAAAAGCAAATGAATTGCAAAGAATTAAAGAAATAAGAGAACTATTAGACCTAAATATTCCTAAAATGGTCGAAACAACATTAAATGAGAAGAGTGCAGATATGCTAAAAGATGGACAGTTGAAGAAGAATTTAGAAAAAGATTTGATAAATAATATTCATTCTTTAGTAGAAGAAAAAAATAAAATAATACATGAAAATAAAGGAGAATGGAAAGAAAAATTGGGAAGAGAATTTAAACAAAAATTAAATGAAAGGTACAATAGAAAACAAAACGAAATCAAAAGAATAGAAGAAATACAGGAGGAATTAAAAAAAACAATTCCAGAAATGATAGAGAATGAATTGAAAAATGAAAATTATGTAACATTAAAAGATAAGGAAAGTAGACTGAAAAATAAATTAGAAACAGATTTGATAACAAAATTAGATAATTTATTAGGACAAAAGGATACCATCATACAGGAAAACAAAAGTGCATGGAAACAAAAATTAGAAAAAGAATTTAAGTTAATATTAAATAATAGGTTCACTGAAAAAGAAAAGGAATTACAAAAGATAAAAGAAATAACTGAAGAATTAAATGAATTAATCCCCCAAATGATTGAGACAGGATTAAAAGGAAAAGATGCAGATATGCAAAAAGATACAAACTTGAAGTATACAATGGAAGATGATTTGATAAATAAAATAGATACATTAATAGGAGAGAGCCATAAAATACTAAGGGAAAATAAGGGAAGATGGCAAGAACAATTGAAGTCAGAATTTAAACCTAAATTACATAGCGAGTTTGACAAAAAAGAAAAGGAATTACAAAGAATAAAAGAAATAAAACAAAAATTAGATGACAATGTCCACACCATAATTGAAGAAGAATTAAAGGAAAAAGACGAAGAGACATTAAAAATTAAGGAGCAGGCACTTAAATATAATATTGAAACTATATTGAAAAAATCTATAGATGACCTAACAAATGAAAATGATAATATTATCGATAGAAATAAGAACACATGGAAAACTAAACTGGAAGAAGAATATATTGATATATTAGGAGAGAAATTTAGAGAAAGATTAAGTCAAATATTGACAAAACTAAAGGAAGAGAGAGAAAAAGAAGAAGCAATTCAAAGGCAAAAGGCTGAGGAAGAAAGATTGAAAGAAGAAGCAATTAAAAGGCAAAAAGCTGAGGAAGAAAGATTGAAAGAAGAAGCAATTAAAAGGCAAAAAGCAGAGAAAGAAAGGATACAAAGAGAAAAAGAAGAGAAAGAAAGGATACAAAGGGAAGAGGAATCAAAAAGACAAAAAGCAGAGGAGGCAAGAAAACAACAATTATTAAAATTGGAACAAGAAGAAGCATTGCGAAAACAAAGAGAATTGGAAAGAAAAAAAGTTGATTTAGCAAGAACAGAACAACAAATAAAAAATATACTAGAATCTAATATGGTGAAAATAATAAAACAAGAACTAACAAAAGAAAAAGATGAAATAATAAAAAACAGAGATATAAATCTCAGACCTAGTTTGGAAGAAAAATGGTTAAATCATATACAAAATAGCTTGTTGTTAAAAGTTGATAACTTATTAAATAAAAGTGATGAGTTCATAAGAGCTCATGAAACACAAATGAAAACAAATATATTAAAATCATTGAAAAATAAATTAAATATTGAATTGGAAAAGGAACTTAATGCAATTATAAATGAATACGAAGAAAGCCAGAAAAAAATAATGCAATCAAATCAACGTGATAACCGTGGTATAGAGCAAACAACTGAAAAACTCGTCGATATTAAACCTACAAATCATGGTGAACTAAATACAAATAATCCTTCTGATAGTGAAACTGAAATGATGACAAATTCTGGAGAAACAGGAGAGAAAGAAGAAGAAGAAGAAAGAGAAGAAGAAAAAGAACCAGAAAAAGAGTCAGAAACAGATGATACTCATAGTTCGGAAAGTACTACTGATGATGATACCGATGATCAAAGATTTTCTCGATCAAAAAATTTGAATGTCGTTATATACACAGCAGGAAGTATAGCTGTATGTATGTTAATATTCTCTAGTGTAGGATTATTAGTTATGAAGAATAATAATGATGATAACAATTCAAATGTAATGGATGAAGCATTTGAACATAATGATGATATACTCTTTAAGGAGAAGGAAGAAATCATTGAAATCACATTTACTGATAATGATAGTACAATATAAAATGTATGAGATAACATATTATGCATAGAAAATATGATAACGTGTAAGAAAATACAATCTGGTATATGGATCTATAAAGAATAATTTTAAATATCAATTTTTAAAAAATATGCATTATAGAAAATCTACAAAATGTTGGTATATAAAAGTATATGGAAATATGACATAAAAAAAAAAAATTATAACGGAAAAAAAATATTGTACAATATTGTACTTATATGAAGATAATATTATATTAAATAATGAAGTTTCATAAATATTAATAATTTCAAATAAATTGACACTATTCATTTTTTTTATATTCTAATGAATATGTGTGTTTTTCATTATTTTCTTCTTCTTATTATTATTTTTATATTTTTTCTATTTCTTTATTTTATATATGATATAAAATAAGGATATATAAAATTTCATATTTTTATGTTTTCTATTTTATAAATAATTTTCTTTTTATGTTTACCATATTAAATAGGTATAATACATATATATATATATATATTTATATTTTTTTTTTTTTTTTTGTTCAATTAATTTTTATTTAAAAATTTTTTTAATAATAAATTTAAAATATATTAGAATTCATGCGTAGACTTATATATGTCTTAATAAAGACAAAATTTTAAATACATAAAAAAAAAAAAAAATTGATAATAATGTCAAGAATCACTCCTTTTTTTATACTTTTTTTTTTGTTTTATAAATATTTCTTTGTATATTATATAGTTTTTGAAAAAAACTCAACATAATATAGATAATGTAATAATTATTTTCTTAGGTCTCTCTCTTTTTTTTTATTATTAAATATCTCCTAATATTGAGGAGAACGTGTAATATAGGAGAAAAAACAATAATATTTATATTAGATAAGGATATATATATATATATATATATATATATATATATATATATATATATTTATAAATGGATACACACAATTTGAATCGAACATATTTTATATAATCACAAAAAATATAAAAAAAAAAAGAAAATATATATTTGTGTTACATTTCTACATTTCAGTTATATATTAATATACATTTTTGCTCCTATATAATATTTTAAAAAAAATATTATTCTTTTCCAATATGGATGATGTGTTTGCTATATTTAAAAAGAAAAACAAAACAAAGAAAAGGTCATCAATAACAGATAATACAGAAAATAGAAGTAAGAGAAAGAGTTTATTTCATTTGAATCGTAAGAATCCTAGAAGAGCTCATAATGAAGATGATACATTCAGTTCTTATGAACCTTTAAATAAATTATCAAATGAGAAAAAAACTAATAATGATTTAGAAAATATAGTTGTTGTTGATTTTCCTCCTTTACCTTTAAAAAATACAGAAGTATGTTTATCGTTTTATTATATCCAGTATCTTAGAAATCAGCTTTTATATGGAAATCAAAATATACAAATTGACGAAAATACAAGAATGATAGCAGAAGCATTATTAGATAAAATAGAAAATAATATATATGAATTAGAGAACACGGAACATTCTGAAGATAAGTATAAAAATGATATAAAGATACTTGTGTATAAATCTATATATGATAGATATTATAAAATAATTACTACATTTCTTACTTATTCAGATGATATTCCTTTACCTAGTAATTTATATGAATATACTTTAAATAATGGAGCATATATAAGATCAAGGAAAAATAATGATTTTAATTGTAGAGAAAATATACATAATATATATTCTTATTTAGATAATGTAGAAGTAGGAGAAAATGATTTATCTATTAATGATGAAAAAATATATATTGATAATATTGATATAAGCAAAGCTACTATATTAAATAAAGCATTAATAAACATTGATATAGATATTGAATATCTACCCCTCAAAATAAATTCTTCTTATTATTACAATAATTTACAATATGCTAAGCTATTTTTAAATGATGCTGTAAATATGTCTTTATATGATAAAGCACTTGGAGAATTGATTGTCGTGAAAGCTTTAGTAGATATACCCAATGTAGAAATAGAATTTATTGAAGTTAAAAAGAAAAATAAAATATATAAATAATACTACGAAATATAAGAAAATAATAAATAGTGTAACAAAAATATATACATATATATATATATATTTATTTATATTTATATTATTACTTTTGTACCTCATATTTTTCTTTAAAGGGATTTGAAATCAAAGAAATGAAAGCTGGGGAAAGGCAGTGGATTCCAATTTATATAGCTATTTCTCTTTCTTCGTATGCGTATGTAGATGTAGAATTCCCCTTTTGGTTTTATATAAAGAATTTTATAAATATAAAAGAACAAGAATATAAAAACCCTAACGAATTGTTTGACTTGCCTTCACCCTATTTTTTTGAAATTTGCTATATGTTTCTTGATCAAAAGATTTTTTCTAAAGCTACACCTATAGAAACTGTAGGCCAGAAAAGTTATTTTAAATATATGGCAAAAGTGGCAGGTAATTTTATTTTATTTCATTTTTAATATATCGCTATCCTTTTTGTAAGCATTATGTTGGCAATGACCTAAAAATATGTGCATATCATAGAGTATAATTCAATAAGTATAAATTAAATATTGTAATTCAGAAGGCATATTGTTAAAGGTATATTTGTATAGATATATTTCAATAAGCACCCTTATATATATATATATATATATATATAGGTATAACCTTATAAGTATATAACCTATTACAGTATATAATTCAGTGCATCTTATGTTTTCATCTAATCCGTATACATTTTTTAGGATACGTTGAAGATATTAAACATTGTAGGGAAGAAAAAATAATAAAGCATTTAGAAGAGCAAGATGTTCATTCCAATTATATTTATATTTCTAATTTACAATATTCAGAAACTTATCTTGTTAATCTATCCTTATATAGTTTCTGGAAGTATGATAAAAATTTAAACGAAAAAACAAATACAATTGATTTTACCTCTTATTTATTAGAACCATTTATAAAAGAGGAAAACGAAGATAACGTTCTAATGGATTTATAATATATATATTCGTTTAATTATATCATGCGTTAATTATAATTTGTGTCTTTTTAAAATAAACAGTAAATCATATTATCTACAATAAGGAACAATAAAGAAATATTAATTTGAAGAGGAAATTTACGAGAAAGAAAGAAAAAAATATATATATATATATAAATAGTTGTTTCCATAAAAGGTGTTGTAATAATAATATATGTATATAATTAGATATATTTTTTTAATGTCGTCTTAAAATTATTATAATTAAAAATTCTATACCATTTATATTTTTTTCTAAACGTTCTAGCACTTTCTACTTTCATATATATATATATATATATATATATATATATATATATATATATATTTTATTATTAATGATAACATTTTTAAATATTAACCTTATATAATTCCATTATTTTTTTGAACTCAAATTATATATATTTATTTTTTCATTTCTCATAAAAACTAACAATCTGATCAATTTTTATTATATTATATAATATATTATATAAATGCTTCATATAATATAAATATAAAATCAAACAAATTATATATATATATAATATAATATATTTCATAATATATATTTTTTGTTCATTTTATAATAATATTATTATTTTCATCTAAAGGTTTATATGTATTGATTATTTTAAAAAAATTGGCCCATATAATATTTATATGGGTTATAATATATATAAGTAATATATTTATTTTTATATGTATTCATTTGTATATTTATTAAAAAAAAAAAAAAGTAATTTATTAGCTTTTATATGTACCATAAATTTAAATGATTCATATATGAGTATTATTAAATAAAAGAACGATTTATTTATGAATTGAATAAGCCGTATATTATATATAAAATTTATAAATAATGTTAATTTTTGAATTATAACTTTTTTTTAATCCAAATAAATATAAATTTTTATTTTAAATTATTAACTTATAATAATATATAATAAATTATGTATATATATTTTTTTTTTTATGAAAAAATTACGATATTCTGTAAAAAATGAGAATAATGGCATGATTAAAAAATAATATATACTACAAGAAATATTAAAAAAAAAAAAAAAAAAAATGAATAATGAAACCAAAGTATTTAATAAATGTTTTAAGAAAATAAGTAATTGTTATACTCTAAATAAAAAAGGAGAAAAAGATAATTCAACAGGAAAACAATTTGTATTATATAATTGTATCCAGACATTATTATCAGACCCCATTGTTGTTTTATATACAGATAATAATTATATATGTACTGGTAGGTTTTATTTATTTTTTTTTCATTTATATATGTTTAAGAAAAAAAAAAACATAAATACATCCACATATATATATGTATATTTATATTTATTTATTTTATTTTTTAGGATCTCTTACGGGGAAAGTTTGTTTATACAAAATAACAATTAAAGAAAATAAAGAAACAAATACGAATATATCATATGTTTATAATAATAATAATATTACAGACGATGAGAATAAATGTATAATCGATTTGCATAATAGAGATGAATTAAAGAAAGAAAACTATAGCAAGTCAACTATAGACGATGTGGTTATAAGTAAAAAGGAACTAAATAATCAGAATAATATAAATAATATAAATAATAATAATAATGGTGAGATAATTAAAAAGTATCATATTTTATGTATGTTTAGAAATAATAGTATAAAATCAATATATATTAACAAGAATAATATATATATATGTTATGAAAGTTGTATTGATGTTTTTTGTGTAAGATCATATCAATTTCTTCAAAAGATTAATTTAGATGTATCAAATAATAAACAAGTAATTTATTATGAGAATTATATATTATTTAATAATTCAAAAAGTTTATTTATATATGATATAACAAGTAATTTTTCTAGTTATTTTTACAAAAATTTTTTAAAAAATATTGTAATTTTTGATTTTAATATAAATTATTTATTATGTTATAAAAATAATTTTGGGAAATGTCATATTCGTGTCTTACAAATTTTTGCTGATGCTGAAAAATGTGAACATGAGTTAATTTTTTGTGTAGACTTTTCCTCTAAATTTATAAGTCATGGTAAATTTTTAGATGATGAAAAAATTATTGTAGCAAAAAATGGTAAAAGATTAATCATATTTGATTTTAAAAAAGCTATAGATATGTATCGAATCAGAAAACTAAAAAAAAAAATATTAGACATACACAAATCTGTAGAAAATATGTTATTTATATTAGTAGAAAATCAAATTTTTATTTTCAATTTATCTACATTTGTATTTTATAAAACCGTTCAATTACCTAAGGGCCTTTTTTATTTTAAGTGGTCCTATTTTATAAGATATAAAAACAGAAAAATTATTTTTTCATCAGACAAGGGAGTATATTATATAGATTATTCTATTGAAGACAATGCTTAATTTAGAGTATATAAAAATAAACATATACATAATATATTATTTTAAATTATATTTTATAATATATTATAAATGAGCCATATTAAATCCGTTACACGGTGTGCATTTATTCTATTCTATTTTTTGTGTGTTTTTCTTTTTTTTTTTTTTTTTTTTTTTTTTTTTGTGTTAATTAAAATTAAATATAAAAAATTGATTTTCAAAAAAAAAAAAAGAAAACATTAATTACAAAAAATTATAATTTTGTTTCATATCATAATATTGATGAATATCTGAAAAAACGCAAGAATATTGTTCATTCGAATTTAAAAAAAGAAATATGTCATTAATATAATTTTCTTCAAAAATACTTGAAATATGTTTTGAATATTTACATCTTAGTAGAAAATACACTTCACTATAAAGGGAAAAAAGAAATAATAATAATAAATAATAAAATGTGGTTTTAATAATTATAATGAAATATAAGAGTATATACAATTATTATATAGAATATGCATACAAAACTAAATATTCACATATATATATATATATATATATATATATATATATATATACATATGTATGTATATTTTTTCCTTTTTGTGTTTTCTTCCTTACCTTAACATATATATTATTTTATATTTTAAGACTCCTATTATATAATCAAACATAACGTAAAAGAAATTGTTTTCGTTGTATCTATCAGTATTTGAACAAATAAATAATTTTATATAAAAATAAATCTTAGGAAACAAAAAGTATATTTTTTGACGAAATGATTGTAACTCATTCTTTATATCATCCATATTTTTATTACTTAGTTCTTGATTTTTCTGCTCGTTTATATTTATTGTATATTCCTTAAGCTCTTCAAAATTAATTTCTTTCAAAAAGCTAAACATATCTTTTCTAGAATTAACGTTGTTATGTTCTTCTTCTTTTTCTTTTTTCTTTCCATTCATCCAATTATATATTACTTCTTTTATGTCATTCTCATTTGTGTAATCGTTATATTCATTCGAAAGGATATTAATTAGAGGAGCACCCACTGGAAGGAAAAAAAAAAAATAATAAATAAATATATAAATAAATAAATGAATAAAATGAATAATAATTAATATAATCATATGGATATTAAAACATTTCCATAAGGAAAATTAAAAAGTGATAATATATATATATATATATATATATATATATATATATTTATTTATTTATTCATTTTATTTTGTTATTGTAAATATTTTTACTTACCTTTCGATATGGTGGTTATAATAAAATTATATAAGCTCTCATTAAATGTATTTAAAATTTTACTTTGCACATCAGCATTTGAAGATACAGTATACACTCGTTTAATAAAATTAAAAATAGAACCTTCATTTTCTACTGCTGTTATTTCATTTTTATTATTATTATTATCTTTTCCTGTTTTGTATTTTTGATCATTCTTTTTACTTTCTTTATGTGTTATATTAAATAATAAATGATCTGTTAAATCGTTATGTAAATAATTATTTAAAAAATCATTATCCTTAGTGACTTTATAAAATAAATAAAGTAAGAAACTTAAATTTTTTATAAGATAAATATTTGAATTAAACATATCATCATGTTTTTTTATATATTGCTTATATATATATGTTATAGAATTAAATGTATTTTCTAAACATTCTTTGAATAAATCTATAAAAGTATTATCTTCAATTATAAAATTAATAGTTTTTAAAATTAGAATGGTTCCTATTATATTCATATCTATTCCTCTTAAGGAAAAAATTGTATCTATATTAAATTGAATATTATTAAATGAGAAGGATTTATATACATTATTTTCATTCAATATATTTATATTATATTCATGTTCTTTATAATTATTATCACTATCTATACTTTCACTAGAATAATCATCATTTTCAGAGATTTCCATATGCTCACCATTTGGATTATATATATTATTAGAAGATATATTGTCTATTTTTTTTTCTACATAATTAATATGATTAGAATGTATATTTGTATCATGAAATTTGTCTTGTGTATTATTCAAAAGTTGGTCCTTATTTTTTTTTTTAGTCTCATGATTAATTATTTCATAATTACTGCTTACTATATAATCGTCATATAAAAAACCATTAATTATGTTGGTAAATTTTTTTTTTATTGGTTGGAAACATATATAAGGAATAGTATTATTATAATTAATATTTTTAGTATAATATGAGATATACATTTCTATGATATATAATAGTCTCTCTTTCAATGTTGCACATATTCGTTTCAAATAATCATGTATAATATTATAAGAATCATCAGTATATATATCAATTATATCTACATAAATAATTTGAATAATTTTTCTTATAATTTTCATATTATTTAATTCATAAATTTTCTCACTAATATTATCATATATACTTACACCAATACTATTGAGTATAATATTAATAGAAGAATTTAGATTATTATTAAATATATAAAAAAATAAATCTGATTCTAATTTTGAAATATATATAGCTAATAGACACACATTTTTTATATATTTACAAATATCTTTATCAAAGAAATATTCAAAATTTTTTAAAATATTATTATTTAATATTTTTAATCTTGTACTCACATATATACTTTCCAATGAATTATAATCATCTATATATATATTATTTTCATCATTTAATGATTTTTTATAAATAAAATTTATGATATCTTTCATACAATAACATTTTATTTTGTATTTCTTATAATATTCAAACTCATCTATATATTTATTAAAATATATTATATTCACATTATTATATATTTTGTCAATTTCGTTTTCATCATTTGTTTGTAATAAAGAATGATTTTTAATTAAATTATTAATAGTAGAAATTTTATATATATTATTGTCATATATATTAGATTTTTTTATATCTTCATGTGTAATAAAATTTTCATTCATTTTTTCTTCATTTTCTATATTTTGTTGTAATAATCCATTCTCGTTTTCATTCCCTTTTTGGTTAATACTATAATTTTCATTTTGTGTATTTGAAAAACGTTTTATTTCATTATTATTCGTAGGAACATTTTCCAAATTCCTATTAATATGTTGATCACAACTTATAACATCATTATTATTATTATTATTATTATTATTATTATTTGTTTCTTGATTTTTCAATGAATTTCTATATATTGTATCATTAATTTCATAGGTTCTTCTATTTTCATAATGGGTATCATGCAAATATTTGTCTCTATCTTCTTTGGTCCAATTAATATTTAAATCTGTATTATTTAAGACGTCCCTAAATAAGTTTATAATATATTTTAATATTCTTTTAATAATTGATTGATATTTTAGAATTTTTCCTTTTGAGTTGAAATATGTATTATTTTTTTTAAAAAATTTAATGGCCTTTTCTGAAAAGTGTAACATAGAATGAATTTCATTTCTTTCATTCCATTTGTTTATATGACGTTTTTTTTTTCTTTTTTCTTTATTTTTATCTATTTTATTTTTGCTTAGTAATTTTTTGTATATTTCTCTTTTAAAGTTGTCGTCATCAATATTATTTAAAAAATTACATTCCATGTTTTTCAAAAAAAGTTCATTCAAAAGATGAGAGGAGGAACTTGCCGATTGATTATTTTCTAATGTACTACTATTGTTTATATAAGAGAAAGAATTTTTTTTTTTATCTTTAATTTGATTTTTATTTTTGGTAACATTTTTTTTATTCGTGTCACTTAGTTTGGAAGATTTTTTTTTTTCATATGTGAGGGATAGGTTCATTTTTTGTTGAGCATCTTGACTTATATCATCATGTATTTCTTCTTTTGAATGGTCATTTATATGTTTATCTATGTTATCATCTATATGATTATCTATATTATCATCTAAACTATCATATATATTATCATACATGTTACCATCCACATTATCATCTATATTATCATACATATCATCATCCACATTATCATCTATATTATCATATAGATCATCATCCACATTATTATATATATCATATATATCATATAGATCATATTCTTCATCATAATCCTCGTCTTCATTCATTTCATCTATCAAATCTTCGTCTGACTCTTCATAATCACTCGTATATTCTCCTTCTCCATCATACAAAACAACACATTGTTCATTTTTTCCTACTTGTTTATTTTTTATCATGGACGTTTTATATATATCAATAAAATATGCATATGCATTTTTCTCCATTTTGTCTAGAATCATTTCAAAACGCTCAATATTTGTATAATATTTTAAACGTTTTTCAACTTTGCTTTTGTTTAATTGTATCATTTTAACTTCTGAGTATCTATAATAGTAATGTAAAAAAATAGAATAAAAATTTTTATAAATGAGCTGTTTATTTTTTATTAAGTTATTCAATTCACTTTTTATTTCTTTATAATATGTTAAAATGTTATGAATCTTTTTGAACATTTCAGACAATTTTTCATTTCTTTCACTTTTTATAATTTTCATTTCATTAACACTTTTATATTCTTCAATTTTTCTATTCATTTTATATATAAAATAATAGTTTTCTATTTCCATAAAAATATCCATATTGTTATTCTTTTCTGTTTCTTTAAATTTATATTGACAAATATTATTTTCCTCTTTTTTCTCTGAAATTTCTTTATTTTCTAAATAATTATAAGAATCATTGGTAGGTTCATTTTTACTAGAAATATGAAATGAATTTTTCTCTTCTGAAATATTATGTAATATATTATCTGTAATATTATTTATATGTAAATGATTATCTTTTTTTATTTCTTCCTGATCAGATAATGTAATAGGCAAATTATTATTTTTTCTATCTTCCTGATTTCTTTCATCAATTTCATTTTGTTCATTTTGTTTATCTTGGGTGATATAAGAATCTATTTCATTTTCTTCCTCATCAAATGAACTATAAACACTTAAAGAGTCGTTCGATAGATAATCCTTATATTCATCATAATCTTCGACATTTCCATATGCCTTATGATTATCATAATTTATATTATCATTTTTTATTATGTATTCATTTTTTTCTTTAAATATATTATTATCATTTCCCACATTTTTATTAAAATTAGATATTGTTTCATGGTTTAAATTTTTATGTTCGTCTTTCTTTTTGTGCTTTTTAATACATTTTCTCTTTTCCTTTTCATTTTGTGAATTAATATCATTCGAAGAAAATTTATCTATTCTAGATATATATTCATATAACTTGAGATATAATTTGTCATTGTTATAATCTTCCTTTTTGGTATTCATTATAATATTATTATAAATATTATAAAATTCTCAACTTCTAGATATATTATGATATTCTAAGAAGAACATAATTATTAAAAATTTTAAACGAATAATACTAGAAAACTATAAAAATGTATATACATATAATATAAAGGATTATATATAAACAAAATATTCAAAAATATTAGTTTTTAAAATAAGAAAATATAACACTTATAGTTCAAGTGCTACCATATTTTTTTTTTTTTTTTTTTTATAAGATGTATAATTCGTTTCAAAAATATTAAAAATTAACAAAATTTCGAAAGATAACAGAATTGTTATTAAAAAAATTACTTAAACAAAAAAAATAAATAAATAAATAAGTTTAAAAATAAATCTAAATATATAATATATATTATAAACAATAGGAAATTATTAAGTGTATTATTATATACACATAAATATATATATATATATATATATATATTTGAAATGTATTTTTAACTTTTCATTATTATCAAAACAATTTATTTCTTCAATAGTATATTTAGGTATATACGATCAATTGTTTATTCTATTCTTTGTTTATTTATTAATTTATTTAATCGTTTGATTTTTCTTTTTTTTTTTTTTATAAACATAAATCATAATATGATTATTGTTTAATATTTACATTTAAATTCACATTTATTTTTAATTTTTTTTTTTTTTTTTTTTTTTTTTTTTTTTTTTGTGCTAATATGTTAAAATACAAATGGCATAATATTTATATATAAATATATATATATATATATATATTTATTTATTTATTTATAATAAATCATGTTAATAATAAGAAAGTAAAATTTATTTATATACATTATATAGAATGTGTGATTTTTTAGGAACAAAACTTACAGATTATAAATTAAATGATATAAAAAAAGAGTTTAGTAAAAAAACAAAACATTATGATGAATATGATTTTTATGTATATTACAAAAATTTATTAGCTTCTGAAAAAAGAAAAAAAGAAAGAAAGGAACAAAAGAAAAGGAAATACTCAACTGAACAAGAAAAAGAAGATGAATTTAAACCTTGTAATTATATATCGAGTATATATAAAAGAGTAAAAAATATAGAAAGAAAAAATATATATGATTATATTGATGAAAATGATAATATATATGAAGATATTGTTACTAATCGAAATTATAGAGAAGATCATAATTTTACAGATGACATAACATTTACCTTTTTTAATGAAAATCTTTCCTATACTTTATTGAGAAATAATAATTACATTGATGGTATTCCCATTGGTGTCAATGTACAAATAAAAAAGGATATACAAAAAAAACAATCTGATAATGACCAAATATATTCACATATTGAAAATAATGATGAACACAAAGAAATAACCCAAAAGGAATTCAAAAATGAAAGTGAAAATAAGTATAAAGAGACGAAAGGAAATAATAAAATAATTGGACCTCAAATGCCTCATATTTTTGAAGAAATGAGAAAACAACTGAAAAATGAAGAATATCATAATATTAATCAGGATAATATAGAAGCTTATGAAAATGAATATGTCAATATTTTATCTTATCAAAATTATATGATATCAATTAAAAGGAAGGAACAAAAAGAATACGAAAGATATATACGGTTAACGTATATACCCAAAAATAATTTTGAAGGGGCTTTTTATGTAAAGGATAAAAATGATATAAAAGAAATAAAGAATAATGAATTTAACTTACTTACACGTGATTTTTTATATAATAAGATGATTGATAACTATGATATAGAAGATGAACATGAAAATAGATGTAAAAAAAATAAATATGGACAGAATAATAAATATGTTGAAAATAAATCCAATAATAACATTTATGATAATAATATTTATGATAATAATATTTATGATGATAATATATATTCAAATAATTATTTAAAAAGTGAAGAAAGTATCTCCTTGGATAATAAATCATATGATTCCGATTTTGGAAGTGTAAAAAGAAGAGAAAAAAATAAGGAAGACACACATTTTGTATTATATAAAAATAATTTTTTAATAAAAGAACAAGATATATATATATATTATAAAAAATATTATGAATCCCTTTTTGAAAAAATAAATATAGACAAAACACATAAAAATAAAGATTCCGAACATTTTAAAGAAATATATGTACTTTATAATAAATTGTTAAATTTAAATAAAGACGAAATATTATTAACACAAAATGAGTTGATCAATTTATACGTTCCGAAAAAAAGTTGGACACAATTCAATAGTTCACAAAATAAAAATACTGATAATATGACATATCAAAAATATGAACTGAAGAACCAAATAAATTTTAATAATGACTTAAAAAAAAAAAATCGATTTTATTTTTTTTGTAAAATGAACGAAAATAAAAATGTAAAAATTAAAAATATATTTAGTATAAAAGAAATGGATGAATTCAAAGATTTAATAAAAAAGTTTAAAACTTATGATCCTGAATTCTATATTAATGAAATTATAAATGAAGATTTAAATACAAATTTTCAAATATGCGATTATGAATTTTCTAAAGTTATATGCGAAAAATTAAATATTAAAAATAAGGATTATAAGGATAATGAACAAAATGATGAAAAACAGGAATCAAAAATAATTGATGATTTTTTAAAAATTCCACAATTTGTTTTTAAATCAATATTTTGTTCTTAATTAAAATAATTTAATTTAATTTCGTAGACCTAATTTGTAAACATTTTTTTTGTTTTTCTTTATTTTCATCAAAAAAAAAAAAAAAAAAAAAAGAAACATAAAATTTGTGTAATTAATATTTTAATATATATATATATATATATATATATTTTATATATATATTCTTAATTTTTTTCTATATATTATAAAAATGTATGTTAAGATGATATTTTTTTTTTCTTTTTTTTTTGTTATTATCAAATTTTTTATTATAGGTTTCTTTTATTCTACTAAAATGTTTAAATTAACATAAAATAAATATATAAAGATATAAAAATATGGCGAATTGATATTATAATAACACAATCATTAGTGATATAAAAGTGATTATAAATTAAAGAGAGTATAAAAAATAAATAAAAGTAATCAACAAATAATAAAAAAAAAAAAAAAAAAAAAAATATATAATAAAAATATATCCTTGTAAATAAAATAGATTATAGCGATATACCAAAAGAAAAAAGAAGAACAAAAAAAAAAAAAAAAAATAAAATAATATAATATAAAATAAAATAAAATAAAGAATTAACACAATCCTATTAATCTTTCTACTATTATATATAATTTTTATAACAATCCTATTATATACAAATATATATTTATATATTTCATATTATTCCTTTTATCCTTATTATTATTTTTTATATTATTTTATTTATTTATTTATTTTTGTTGTGTGTTTCACTATATTACATAAAATATTATTTAAGGATTATATTTAATTCCAATCGTTTTCTTCAGGTAATCTGAATTGTTCAGGTTCGTCCAAATCTTTATCTTCTTCACCTAATGCTTCATCAAAAGGTGCAGGTTCTCCGGCAAAGGGTGCAGCAGCTGCTGGTACTACGAATTTATAAGCAAGTCCAGCACATGCAAGTAAAGCTAATCCACCAGCTATTCCACCTGCAATTTTATATCTATTATCTGATCCTCCTTTTTTTTTATTATAATCTGCATTTTCATATTCTTCATTTTCAGTATATTTTGGAGTATCATTATATTTTCTATTGTATGATCTATTTTCATTATGTCTTCCATGTGGTCTCGTTTCTCTATCTTCGCTATTAGGTAAATGCCTATTTTCATTATTATATTTATGTTTCTGATCAATTTCATTTCTTTCATTATCCAAAACTTTTGGAGGTAATGGTGGGTGTGGAATATATCTATCATTTTTATCATTTGGTAAATTGTCGTTATCATCGTTCTGATTTTCAGGTTTTTTTGGAAAATCTGAGGGCTCTTCTCGATCGTCTTGTGGTTTTTCTGGAACATCAGAAGGTACTTCTTTTTCTGAATCTTCAGGTACATTTGGTTCTTGTTGAGGTACGTCAGAAATTGGTGGGTTTTCTGGATTTTCATCTACATCAAATTGGACTTGATTTTCACCTTTTCCTTCTTCTGGATTTGGTGAAGGATCTTTAGGATAATTATCTATTACATGATCGCCTGGTTTTTCGATTGTAAAATTATCTCCTCTTGGTCTAGGTTGATCATCTTCAGGTTCTTCTGGAACATCTAATGGTGCCGATTTAGTAGGACAACTTTCTTCTTCACATTCTTCTTGTAATTCACTTGTACATCCTTCGTGTAAGATTTCTCTTCTTCTTGACCTGGTACCTTTACCACAAGTTACACTACATGGAGACCATTCTCCCCAAACACCACAATTTGCAGTTTTTTCCACTTCAACACAAACAGCTTTCATAAAGGGTCCGATAACATTTTTTACATTTTCCCATGCAGAATCAGCGTACAAGCTACATTTACCATCGGATGGATGACAACCTACAAGAAATCTATTGAATGCTACATTAATACCTTGTCCAATACCAAAGACAGCTATTTTAACACCATTATCATTTAATCTTCTTGCTTCTCTTAATGAATCTTGTATACTATCTGGAATACCATCTGTTAATATAACAACTAATTGATTTGCATTTGGTCTATTGATTTTGTCATTTAAATGTTTTGTTACTTGTAAGAGTGCATCACTTAAGTTTGTTCTACCATATGGAAGATTTGTTCCTAAGAGTGACTTTATAATATCTAAAGCCTTCCCTTTGTTTTTAGATGCATCACTATGTAATCTTATAATTTCTTTTGCATTGTTTGAAAAAATATTAGCATATAAGTGAATTGCCTTTTCACTCAGATTTAATTGTTTTATTAATTTCATAGCTAGTGGTACTGCATGGTTCACCCAATTTTGACGACGTATACTTCCAGAACAGTCCATCAAAAGATACAGATCTAACTCATCGTTACATACTTCTTCACGATATTTTACTTCGTCTACTATATTTTGTACATCGCTACCTTTCACTAGAAATATATCAAAGAAAATCAAAAACACGATGACTAAATATTTTACATTCCAAAGATAATTCATTATTTTTACAATTTTAATAATAATACTAAAACAAATATATTATACCTTAAAATACTATATTTTCTTGTACCCATGCACATACAAAATTATATAATCATATATTATATAAACAGGGATATAATGATATAAGTATAATTTATTTGGTGTGATTTCATATATAGATATAAATATATATAAATTCACAAACAAAATATATTATATATAAGAACAATGTTATGTATATAGAGGTTGTTCATATAAAATATATATATATATATATATATTACAAAAATTATGTATAAAGTAATGTTAAAGATCTTAATATAAACAAAGTATATTTTTAACTTAAAAACTAAGGTAAGATCAAATATTCAGTTTATACCTTTTTTTTAAGTTGTAATTTACACAAAAAATATATATGTGTGTATATATATACATATATATATATATATAAAATAAATAAATAAAAAAGCAAAAATTACAATATTAATACCAATTCTTTTTAAAAATTATTTTGAAACAAAAAAAAAAAGAAAAAAATCACAACAGTAACAAAAAATGAAAACAATAAAATTTAAAGAAAAGATGTTTTTATATTTCAAAATTTCGTTAAAATATATATAATATTGTGAACATCTTATATAATAATAACTAAAAGAAATAAAAAAAAAAAAAAAAGACATCAGAAAAATGGAAAAGGTTCGTATATAATTTTTATAATTCATATATATATAAATATATATATATAATATATTAAAATAAAGCTTTTGAAACTTTCCAAAAGATCAAAATTAATGCTTTTTGTAAATGTGTAAATATACATCTATGCAACTGTTGTATATTTAATATTCAAGAGAATCAGATTTATTCAAATGCATGTTGTCTTAAAAAAAAAAAAAAAAAAAGACGCCTCATATAATATACATGTAAAAATAATAAAATAAATGTTCAAAAAAAATTGGGTGAAAAAAGAAAATATAACTTATTTATATATTTTAAAATGCATCTCTTAAAAAAAAAAAAAATAAAATAAAAAAATAAAAATAATAACTTAATAAAACATAAGGCAACTCATTTATTTTTATTTTAATAATATTTATTATTATGCATGTGAATTATTAAAATTTGGGTCTTGTAACATTTATTATTTTATAAGTGGACATTATTATTACATGCTGGTACATTTTCTATGATATTATGTTTTAATAAAGCACAAAGTAGAGAATATAATAAGCATTAAATAATGTCAACAAGCTGAGTAGAAGACTACACTGAATGATATATATATATATATATATATATATATATATATATATATATAAATCCTTTTTATGATCATTTTATTTTTACACAACGAATTTGATCCCATATCGAAAGATGAATTATATAATTGAATGGAAAGTAATACATACTAATATATCAATTTACCAAAAAAAAATAATTCCCTCAGAACAGAACGTAAAACAATAGATGTTGTAATTATAATGTCCTTTTTATTTTCAGTGTGTATTATTCCATTTGAACTATTTAATTTATACCTTTTTCATCTTTAATAACATGAAAATTTTTTTATAAGTTTTATTTATTACGAAAAAAAAAAAAAAAAAAAAAAAAAATTATGAATAATAAATTACATTTTTTCCACTTTTTTAGTTAAAAGGAAAAACATATATATGCGAATAATATTCAAAACAATGTAATC
The DNA here is from genome assembly GCF_900097015.1 of Plasmodium sp. gorilla clade G2. NCBI lineage: Eukaryota > Apicomplexa > Aconoidasida > Haemosporida > Plasmodiidae > Plasmodium > Plasmodium adleri (nom. inval.). Next base: position 1,362,771 of record NC_041705.1, read on the forward strand.
TAATCATATAATAATAAAAATATATACATAATAATATTATTCATATATATTTGTTCTTTGGATTTATTTATATTAAACTGGTATTTCTACATTTAAACATTTATCTTTTTATTTTAATCATACTATTATATACATTATAATATATAAATAAAAAAATAAATAATAAATAATAAATAATAAATAAATATATTCTTTTTATGGTTATGGTTCTCTGTACATTCTAAAAATAAAATAATTTTATATAGTTAAATAAAATTAATGATAATTAAAAATATATAAAAAAATAAATATTTCATTCAATTAATATTTATATAATATGATTTTATAAATTATTTTCTCAAAATAAATTATAAAATAAAATCATATAAAAACAGAATATAGTATTTTTTATTAAGCGCAACAAATTTTATTTTTTTTAAAGCCAAAAAAAAAAAAAATATACGTATTCGTTTTATATGCATATAAATTATATATATATATATATTTTATATATATATTATTTTTTTTTTTTTTTTTTTTTTTTTTTTTTTTTGGATGTAAAAAATTAAGAATAAAAAAAAAAGAAAATGAGTTTTATAAAATATATAAAAAAATATATTTTTTTGTAATTAATTTTTTTTTTTGTATTTTTCTATATATAATCTTATTTAATATAAAACTTTATGAATTATTTTATTTTTAGTCATTTTTAAAATAATTTTTTTTTTAAATTATTATAAATAAATAATCCTCATAATCGCAGAGATATTTATATATTATATGTATATATAATTTATATCACAATAAAAATATATATATATATATATATATATATTTAATATATTTATTTATTCCTTCTTAATATTGTTCCATTTGCAATATTATTATATATATACATGTATTTATATATGTTTTGAAATAAAAAAGATAAATAATTATAATATATATATATATATAATTTTTTTAATAATTTTATATTGGTTTATTATTATATATGTACCTTTTATTTATATTGTAATGTAATAATTTATAAATACATATATATTATAAAATGTATATAAAATATTGAGAATTTTTTTTTTTTTTTTTTTTTTTTTTTTTTTGTTGTTGTTGTAAACCTTTTGTCCATTTTATAATATAATATTTATATATTTATTATTATTATTAAAAAAGAAATAAAAAAATGGAAAAAGGGAATATCGGTTTCAATAATTCTATTAGTGACAAAAAAAATATATTGTTAAATGGAGGAAATGACGTAAGTAATAATTTATCATATTTAAATTATCATGTGAATAACAATTTAAATTTATCTCAAAATATGAATGTGTCGAATGAAAATAGCACAAAAACTTTATTACCACAAATAAATATCAACAGTGTGAATAATACACAGAATAAATCACAGGAAGAATTAAAAAATAGTGTATTTAATAATGAGTTACAAAATATTAGTCAAAATGAAAATATGACATTTGAAAATAAATTGAACTTTAATAGTTCATTAAAAATAAGAAAGTCTTTAACAGAACAATTATGTGGTATGTAAATTTTTTAAGTGTATTTATATATTAGTAAATATAATAGAAAAATAAATGTATATGTGAGTGTATTATATATATATATATATATATATATATATTTATGTATATATTTTTTATATATTTATATATTTCCTTTTCTTTATAGAGGAGATATCAATGAAACTGGGTAAAATCTTTCTGTGCAAGTCCTACTTAGAGACTTTCATTTATGAAAAGAATCCATATGTCATGAATTTTATATATTTGAAAGATGATAAGAGTGAATCAAAAAACCGTGTGTTGAATTCTTTACTCTTAGGATCTTTTTGTAATTTATTATGGAATGATAATATTTATACACATGAATATTTAATTTCTAAAGAAATTTTAAGCAAATATATTAAAGCTCTAGAAAAAAATCCAGATAAAAATAATTATTGTATAGTACCAATATATGATATGGATAAAATAAAAATGATTTTATGTGATCAAGAAAAGCATATAAAAATTCTTAAAAAGAAAAAATTAACGATTAAAAAAAATAATGAAAATCTTTTGTTTATTTTAAATATTATAAAAAATAATTTCCAAGAAATTAAAATTAAAGCACAAAGAATTATTCAAAGAATTTTATTTAGACTTGATATATTAGATAAGCTTTTTATTTTAAAAAACAATTCTGTTTTTTTCTCGAACAAATATGAATATAATAAAATTAAATTAATAGAAATATTAGATTTCTTTAATTCATTTAATATAGATAACCAATTACAAAAAATTAATCAAAATATAACTGATATAATTAAAGAAAAGAAAAATATACAAAAATTTAAATATTATGATAATGAATATACAACTAACTTGAAAAATGTATTAGAAAAGAACGAAGAGGTAGGATAAAAAATATTTTAATATTTATATGAATAAAAGGAAAGAAAATGAAAAAAGAAAATTTTTTTCCTTTTTTAAATGATTAAACATAAGAGTACAAAACGTATGTGCTCATATATATATATGTTGTGTGTGCTTTTTTATATTTTTTATTTAATCATATATTATTTGAATTTTTATATTTTATTTTATTTAATTTTTTTTGTATAGGATATAACACAATTGAAAAGCACAACATCCGAAATATGTATGAACCTGGAAGAAAATAAAGAATGCCTGTATCATTTGAACACATTCGAAGGAGAAGGAAATTTTAATATTATGTAAAATAAATTTTTTAATATTATTTGTTTCCATTTTAATTTTTATATGTATGAATTTTTTTTTTTTTTTTTTTTTTATGGAATACATTTATTAATTTTGTATTTGTAAATATATTAATCTGGCAATAAAAATATATGAATTAATATTTTTTTGAAATTTTTAAATATTATATTATAAATAAATAATATATATATATATATATATATATATATATATATATATAATATTCATTTTATTTTTTTAATAAAACTCCCTGTGGTATTATATACACATACAATACTAATAATAAAAGTAGATATATAATATTCTAATTAAAATATGTTTTTGTTTTTAAATATTTTTATTTTCTATGTTAAGAAAAATTTTAATTTTACTATGTACATATATTTAATATATCTTTTCAATATGATTATCCCTTTAAAATAAAATAAGAACGAATAAAAATAATAGATTATTAAAAAAAAAAATCATATAAATTTGATACACTCGTAATTTTTTATTGTAAAAAAAAAAAAAAAAAAAAAGAATTCAAAATATAAGTATATATAATATTTTATACTTTTTGAATAACAAAAAAATGGAATTGTATGAACCTACTATATTAATAACATTTAAAAAAAAATAAAAATACATATAATATAATATATACATATATATATGTTTCTTATTTTAAATGTTCTGAAAGTACAAAGTGATGATGTTTCGTCCTCAGAATGTTATCAAGAATATAATAAGTAATATTTCAATAAAATAATATATGTATAATTTAGAATAATATTTTTATAAAATAATAATAAGGCTTTAAAAAAAAGAGTGAAATAACATTTATGTAAATGTATATTTATTTATCATGTTAAAAGATTGATATATATATATATATATATATATATATATATATATATATATGTAAATATTATAATAATGTTCTGTGTGTTTTATTTTATTAGACAATGATAGAAAAGTTTTCCTTAGCACAATAAATCCATTAAATAAAGAAAGTAAAAACGTCATAGACATTTATGATAATTATGAAGTATTAAAAAACATGAAGGAAAAAAATACTTTGAAAAGCTCATTAAAGAAATTTAGAGAAATTGTAAAAAAGGAAACAAAAAGAAAAGGATATAATTTTTATTCAGGATGGCCACCAGTAAATAGGATAAAAGTTACGGACGACGAAAAGGTAGCAACATAATATATATATATAAATACTGAATTCATAATATTATATGATATTTATTTATATATACATATCTCTAAATTTTTTTATGTTATACATATTTAGTATATATAATTATATAAAAAAAATTTTCTAATAATATATATAATTATTATATCATATACATATATATATATATATTTTTTATTTTTTTATATAATTACAAAATAATGTTTAAAAAAATATATAGCTAGGATTATTTGGACGCAAAATGTTTATATACAATAGAATTAAAGGAGTTAGAGAAACAGAAACGAATTTGTTCATATGTTGTAAAAATAAAAATATAATTTGTTTTAATAAAAACGAATTTATATCATTGCTAAAAAATATGGAAGTTATTAAGCATCAATTGGAAGAATTCAGAAAGAAATTATAATAATTAAAAAAAAAAGAAAAGAAAAAAAGAGCGAGAGAAAAAAATGAAAGTTTATACTTAAAAATATATATATATAAATATATATATATATATATATATATATTTATAACTTTGTTAACACTATTTATTTATTTATTTATTATTTTTTTTTTTTATGTGTATTAATTATTCTCCTTAGAAGAATTTCATCTATTACATGAATACAAATATATAATATTATATATATGATTTATTTTATAAAAGAATTTTTTTTTTGGTGAAATAACTTTGTACTAAAATATATTAATATAAAATATACATATATATATTATATATATATGGAAACATAAAATATATAATGATCAAAATTATATATTATTTATTTTGAACTTGTCATTTTCATTTTTATATTATTTTTTTCTTTTTAAATTATATTTGTTTATTTATATATATATATTTTTTTTTTTTTTTTTTTTGTCCCACGAAAAAATTCTTTTGAAAATATTTTTATAAATATAAAACTAAATTATCTTAAGGAACATAAGAACCCCTTATTATAAAATATTTAAAAGAAATGTATTGAAAATGTTTGGAATGAAACATATGATTAAATTAATGAGAATGAATAATATCTTAAAATTGAAAAAAGTGAAAAATATCATAAAAATGAAAAATTTGAAAAATATAAAATATATGTTTAGAAGAAAAAATATGGCAAAAGTTAAAACTATGTTAAATATCATATTAAAAGGTTTGAAATCGAATAGAAGATAATAATATTTATGTAATTATTCTTTTTTTTTTTTTTTTTTTTTTTTTTCTCCAAAATTTAAGGAAACTTATGCATAATTTATACAAAAAAAGTATATATATATTATATTATAAATTAAATTGATCGTTGTGTTTGTCACATTAGGATTATCATTCACCTATTTTTATTGTAAATATATATATATATATATATATTTTATATTTTATAATATTTATTTTACGTATTTCATTGCAAAAAGGATAAGAGTACATATGTGCATACATATATATATATATGTAATGCCTATGATGGATATTCATTAAAGACTTAAAACATAACAAAATATAATTAAAAATAAATGTGAAATATATTATATCTACACACATATATATAATATGCCATAAGATGAAGGAATACACAGCCAATAAATCTGTTCCTACTACTATACAAAATAAAAAAAAAAGTATCGTGGAAGAAATAAATAAAAATTCACATACACAAGATTCAAAAAATAATCAAGATAATTATGAAATTTGTTTAAGCGATGTTTCTGTTTCTACAATTACTAATAGTTCAGGAATTGATTCAGATTTGTATGAAGAAGTTATAAAGAAAATTAAAAAAGAAAAAAAAAGGAAAAAGAAAGAAAACAAAAGGGACATATATAAGGAAAAAGAAAAGTATGAGAAGAAAGAAAATAATAGTTATGAAGAAAATAAGATTGATCGAGGAAATGATAGTGATAGGAAAAATAATAGTGATATAGAAAATAATAGCGATAGTGAAGATATAAATGATAAAGAAAAAGATAGAAAAAAAAAAAAACACACAGACATTGATACAAAAAAGAGAAACAAAGAATCACACCATCATGTTAGAAAAAATAGAGAAAGGAAGAAATCCACAAGAAAAAAAAGAAAATATACATCCTCATCAAGTTCAGAAAGTTATGAAAGGAGAAAAGATAAAAGAAACAAAAAAGAAAAATATAGAAACTCCGAAGGTAGTTATAAAAGGTTAGTTATATTATAAATATAATATATATAAATATGAAAATACAATAAAAAAAAAAAATTATTGTATGTATAATATTATTATTTTATAGTATGGTTGATGAGAATATACCAAAGGATCCTTTTAATCCTTTATTATTAGCCTATGAAAAGAAAGAAAAGAAAACATACAGGTATACAATAATATAAGAAAAAATATTAAAGAATGAAAATTAAGAACACAATAAGTAAATAAATCTACATTTATATATATATATATATATATATATATATATAGTAGTATTTTTTTTTTTTTTTTTTTTTTTTTTTTTTTGTTATTATAGAAAAAATGTTGAGCATAATGATTTAAATGATAGATGGAAACATGATAGGTAATTAGAAATGGAAAAAATATAATGGATATTTTATTTGAAATAAGAAATATGTAAATGTTTTATAAAAAAAAAAAAAAAAAATATATTATTTTGTGTATAAAAAATATATGTATATGCCTTATATTTAACAGATACGAAAACACATCAGAGGATGAAGATAATATTGAGCAAACTTTTGAAAATTCAAAAACGTTTTATGATCCACATGAAATGCCGAAAATTTTGTGGAAATCAAAAGCAGGAGTAAATAATATATATATATATATATGTATACATTTAATTATATAATATATTTTTTTCATTTTATAAGATATTCCTTATTTTTATTTTATTTTATTATTTTTTTTTTTAGGGAGTTTGTGTTCCACAAATAAGCGATGACACAAAATAAAAAATAAAAAAAGACAAAAGGAGAAATAATTTTCTAACCCTTTTAATTCATTAAAAAAAAATAATCTCTTTTTTTATTTTCATGTAAGTTTTTTATTTGTTATATTTTTCAACCTTTATAAGATTTTTAATTTTTCCAATGCATTGTGCATATATTTACATATGTGAAAATTTTGTATGGTATAAAATCTAAAAAAAGGATCTAGAAAATTGTATATATTATTATGTTTATGTATTTGTATATTTTTACACACATTAATATATATATATATATATATACATACTAATATATATGCTATATATATATATTTTTTTATATTTTCAATTTTTTTTTTTATTTTTTAATATAAAAACTTTCTTTTTTGTGATTCAAGTCTTAATCTATTCTTCTTTTACAAAAAGATATGTAATGAACCATATTGTATTTATTTTATCATATGAAACATAATTATGAATAAAAAAATAATAAGCTTAGAAAATATAATACATGTCAAATATATATATATATATATATATATATATGTATAACATAATAGACGTTAAAATAAGGATATATAAAAATAATTAACTATATATATTATACATATATTTATATATTCGTATGTGTTATAATTGGTGTCCCTTTTAAATGGATAAGTTATATGGAGATTATGATAAGGTTTATGAGAAATATAGAAACAATAACCTGTATAGAAGAAAGAATGAAAAAGAGGAATTTAATAAAGTAGATAAAAAAAATAAAATGGAGATGAAAAAAGAAAAGGATAATAATAAAAAAGATAAAAAAATCAATAAGAAAATGAAAAAAGAAAACGGTGACATTAGTGATATTTCTCAAAATGTATATACTGATATATCATATGATTATATTGATGCTATTAAAAAAAATAAAAAGGGAAGGAAAAAAAAAGATAATTTAAGGGATTTATCATTTAATGAATATAAAATAAGAAAAAAACTAAGTATTGAAATAAATAAAAAAATATATAGTGATAGTGAAAATGTACATGTACATCATAATACATTTGTAAATAAAAATCAAGGAATAAATGAAAATAATTATATTTCAACAAAAAAGAAAAAATTAAAATATGATGATCAAAAAGTAAAGAAAATGTTAAATAAAAAAGACAGAACAAAATTTGTTTTAAATTTCTTTTTTGTACTATATTATATATTCTTCTTTTTTCATTATATAATTGATCTTCAATTGAATAATATATATAATATAGTATTAAATACTTTTACGATTGTTATTATCACATCTCTTTTATTATATATATTTTTTCTTAAAGCAAGAAATAAGAAATTGAAAAAAATTATTCTTTATATCAATGCATATATCAATTTAATTTATTGCTTTAATATATATAATACTTTATTTTATTGGTTACATATCTATTTAAATTTTACATTAAGTAAAAGAATATACTTAAAATATAAAACTCTCTATAAAAATATTTCCTTTGTATTTTCATATTTTAGTTTTGATGAAATTTTCTTCTTTCTTATAATATTTTACGGTTTCTTCTCATTTACATCTACTATATTAACAATTACTTTATTTTATTATATATACAACTTTATAAATTATAATTTTTGATAAAACTTTTATATATATATAAATATATATATATATATTGTTCCTTATGGACAAGAAAAAAAACAAAAAAATAAAATAAAATAAAACAACTTGAATTAAAATATTTTTAATTTGTTTTTTTCTTTTTTAATAAAGTGTAAAATGAATAAAATTATAAATATATCAAAAATATGATTCATATAAAAATAAATTAAAATAAAATAAAATTGGTTCATAATATTATATAATAAAAGGGTGTTTATAAATATATATATATATATATATATATATATATATATATATATATATATATATATGAGGGATTATTATACATTATAAGAAAAATTAAAAAAATATTTTATACATTTTCATTTTTTTTGTTCTTGTGTGTATGTTTGTGTATATGATCAAGGTTAATTAAAATATATATATATATATATATATATATTTATACATTACATAAAAAAAAAATAATATAATAATTATTTAATGTATTATAAGAAAGAATTATAAAATATAAAAATGATAATATTACAAAAGAAAAGTAGATTTTTATAAAAATACATATTTACAAAAAAAGAAAAAATATACATATTGTCAATCAAATTAAATTAAACAGAACGATATTCTTCATCATTGGTTACATCAAAATCTTTAACAATATTATCTACATTTTTCTTGTCATATTTATCTGCCTTGTCTTTATCCTTACTTCTATATTTTTTACTTGAACTCTTTCTTTTTTTCTTTTTATATTTCTCATAATATTCTATATAACCAGATTTTATGTTTTTTATTTTGGGTACACTACATGGATACTGATACAATAATATTAATAAAAGATAAATATATATATATATATATATATATATATATATATATATATATATAATATAATATAATATAATATAATATAATATATATTAAATATAAATGTGTAATATATATTTTACCTTTGAACTTAACACATTCTGTGTAAAAAAAACATTTTTAACCATATATTCTAATGTACTCTCTAAAGAAATAAAAACATAAATACACAAAAAAATATAATTATTTATTTATATTAAATAATATAATTTATTTTTCCGTCTATATATACAACAAGGTTATATTCTTTTTAATAGACATACCACTATCAACATTATAATAATTTAATATAATATCATCTATTCTTTTTAAGGTATTTTTTTTCTTCTCTATTTTTTGTATGAGTTTTTTAGCTTCTTCGTTCTATAACATAATAGTGAAAAAATATATATATATATATATATATATATATATATATTAAAGTGTATATTTATTTGTTAATATTATTTCTTTTTTTTATGGATACATTAAAATCTTGGTAAGCCATTAACATCATGACATCATCTATTTCGTTAATTAGAGAGGGCTACAAAAAAATAAAATAAGAAACATTTAAATAGCAATTATTTAAATATAATATCTATAATAATTTAAAAAGAAATAATTATCAATGATATGTTATTAAACAATTTTATTTTGAAAGCGATATTAATATTAATTTTTATAAGGTCGTGTATATAATTATATTATATTTTATAAACCAAATTACCTTTTCTTTTACATAAGAGGCTAATTCTTGTTGTGAATATATTATTGCTTCGTTAATGTTATTCTACAAACAAATAAAATAAAAAAAAAAAATACATATATAAATTTATGTATATTTTTATGTTTTCCTTATTCTTATATCTACTTACATTTAAAATCAATTTTAATAATTGTTGTTTCTTGAGGAAAAAAACTAAATCCTTATGTTTTTTTAAAATCTGATTATAAAGGAAGAATAAAATAATAACATAAAAAAAAATATATATATATATATTTATATATTTTTTATGAATCAAATACATAAGGTAATATTATAATATATAAAAAAGAAGTAATTTTAAATATATAAATTATATCTATGTACTTACTTCTTTGTCTAGATTATTGATATGCTCTATGGCTTCTTCTATTTTGTTGTTCATAATTTCATTTTGTATAAGATAACGAATTTTTACGGTATTAATTGGCATATCAGCTACCAAAATAAAATAATAATAACATTAATATAAATATGAAAATATATATATATATATATATATATATTTATGTGACATTATTTTATGATAATATATAATAAATATAATATAAAAAATAATCAGATCAAGGATGACATCCTATAATTTTCATCATTCTACATTTATAGTAGTATGAAATTTAAATGTGCGCCCATATATTTTATCATCATTTTATTTTATATATTATATATATAATCATATCATATAATTATTATTAATATATTATAATATTTTGTTTTATTATTAAATCATTATATACGTTTAACATTGGATTCCTTTTGAAATTCCTTAGCCACATCATACATTCTATGAACACAAAAGTAGTTCATTAAAACTTCGTTAATATCATTTTCGTTTATTTTTGTATTTTCAAACTCTTTTAACCAATTTTTCCTTAAAAAAAATAAAATAAAATAAAATAATAGGATCATATCAACATGTTTATAAAATATAAATACACACACACGCACACATATACATATATATATACATATTCACAACATAAAATGTATATGAATTTTGGTTTATATAATTTCATAATGTCATACGGGTTCAAATATATTTGACAGTTCTCATCTATATTATCCTCAATCATTTGTTAAAAGGGAAAAAAAAATTTAAATAAGGAATTATATAAAACACACACACATATATATATATAATATATTGTACAGAAATAATAATTTTTTTGACTACATATGTATAAACAACCCAAAAAATGTTATTAAATATATATAAGTCTTTTCTATTAGCAAATACTTAGAGGGAGGGAAAAAAAGAATACAAAAAAAAAAAAAATGAAATAAGTACTAAAAAAAAACTTTCTTAAAAATCATATAAAATATATATATATATTTATTTGTTCATATGAATATATATATTCACACATACCATTTAATAATATACATAAGTATATATATATATATATTTATATATGAATTACAAAAAATGATGAATAAAAATAAGAATAAGCAAAGATAATTACACACAAATTTATAAAAAATTATAAATATATTTATACACTGAAATTTTTACATTAAAACAAAAAAAAAAAAAAAAAAAAAAAAAAAAAAAAAAAGAAAATGAGCTTAATTCTTAAAACATCATCATATGAAAATATAATAAAGTAAAACATAATTTAAAAATATTATATAAAGTCGAAATAAAACACAAATATATGTTATATTAAAAAATATGGTATATATTTCAATTATTTTATATATACTTAAATATTACATGTAAATAAAATATATATATATATATTTAAAAAAATAAATAATAGTAGGAAAAAAAAATAAGAATTAATATCATAAAATGTAAAGGAATAAAACAAATGAATTCTTAATATTTCATAAACACGTATTATAAATGACTTATCAATTTTGTAATTTTTAAAAAAAAAGAAAAAAAAATTAAATTAATATGATAGATAATGTAACGGGAACCAATATCACAATATCTACTTCCCAGAATTGCTATTTCTTTTTTTTTAATGAAAACATTAACATATAAAAAGGAATAATTAAAACATGTAAAATGTGGCATCGAGGTATAAACATATATGTGTTATATGGAACTTATATATATATATATATATATGTACTCATAATTATTTCATATCCTTACCTTATTCATTATAGTAATATTAAATATCTGAACATTTGCAGGAGTGTTAAGCTTATTGTGTAATTCATGTAGATATGTAATACATAAATGGCATGTTCCCTTGCTAGGTACACATATAAAGGACCTATATTAAATGAAAAAATATTCTGAATATAAGGGTATATTAATATTAATATTTATGTATATGTGTATATATATTTATAATATATTTATTTTTAATATTTGTTAGGTGTTGATTGTAATGCCAACCCAAGACATAAACAAGTTTTATCAAATCCATCACCCAGATCAAGAGGGATACCAAAATATTTAGAAAAATATATTTTTTATAAGCAAGCTCCTAGAAATCCTAGATATAAATCTCAATTCATTACTATGTACACAGCAGGTAAATGAAAAAAGAAAATAATAATACCTTATTAATCAAATTAAAAACAGACAAAAAAAAAAAAATAAAATAATAAAATAAAATAAAATAAAATAAAAGAAAATGAATAAATACTGTCTATATCTATATATATATATATATATATATATATATATAATTACAACTTTAACGTATTAATCATATATAAGAAAATTTTTCTTTTCAACATTTTTTTTTCTTTTTCCTTTTTATATTTTACCTAGGAAGGAAATATAGACAACAGATTAAAAAAACTGCTTAGATGTAAAAAAATTTATAAAAATTATATTAATATATTTACCTTAATAAAGAATATTTTATTAAATTTGTTATATTTTTTATACTATTCTGTTTTTCGTTGTATATATATATATATATATATATATATTTTTTAATTATATAATATTAACACAAAGAAAAAATAAAATAAAAGTTATTTTGGACTACATAAATAATTATAAAAGTGTATTGATTTTTTATTTATATATATATATAAAAAAAAAAAAAAAAAAAAAAAAAAAAAGAAAAATTCAAAGTCATAAACGAAAAAAGAAAAATCAAAAATGATAAACGAAAAATGAAGAATGAAAAAAATTATGTTATAATAATATAAGGTATAAATTATAATAGTATATATTATCTTTTATATATTGAAAAATATATTTTTAAATAATATATATATATATTATAAATATATATTAATTTTATCAGACTATGTATATATTTTTGCTTAGTCTTATACATATAAATTTCTATTGAAAAAATTAAATTTGAATTTCTTAATTTTTTTTTTTTTTTTCATTTAATTATATAAATGAACAAAAAAGAAAAAAAAATTACCAAATATTTTGTTATTTATAATTGCTATATTAAAGCAATAATTTAATATAAATTTGGTTTATATTTAAAGAGACATATATAAAATATAAATAACTATACTTCAATTAAAAAATAGTTGGTTTCTTTTTTCTTGGTTTCTTTTTTTTATTTTCTGGTTTACGTTTATTATTTATTTCATTTTCATCATCATCATCGTCATCATCATCGTCATCATCATCATCATCTTCATCATCATCTTCATCATCATCATCATCATCATTATCATCATTATCATTGTTTGTTGAATCTATGGATTCATCATCATCGTCGTCGTCGTCATCGTCATCATCACCTCCATTAAAGTTATAATTATTGAAAAAATCGAAATTTCCATTATTATTGTTATTATTATTTATATTACCATCATCAGCTTTAGGCTCAGGAGCTGTTTGCTTTTCTAATATTGTAGGAGAAGATTCGTTCATGTGTTCATCTTCATGTTCTCCTTCTGGTTGATCAGTAAATTGACAGAAACATTTATTCTCATTCTTTAAATATCCAATAAGGTGAAAAAGGATAACGAAAATGAAGAATAATTTTTTTGGAACCATCTTGTAAATATATTTATGAATAAATATATATATTATATCAACAAAATAGGTTCAATATATATATATATATATATATATACATATATTTGTTTTTTCAAACTCTTAAAATATTTACAAATTCTTATTTTAATATATATATTTTTACAATATAATAAATTATGTATACAAAAATCCAACGTTCTTTGTTATTATTGTAGTGTAATACATATAAATAAAATAATATTTTTTATTTATTCTTCTTACAAATAAACATAAAAATGTATATATATTAAAAATGAGTTATATATATAATAATATATTATTATATATATTATAAATCCATCTTTTTTTTTTCTTCTGGATTCATTAATACTATATTATTATATAATTATTATATAAATATATAATTATATATTATATATTTAAATTTTCATATATATAATACTTTAATATATTTTTAACATATATATATATATATATGAATTATTAATATAATTTATTGGGCTTTTTTTTTTTTTTTAAATATATATATATATATATATATAATGTTACATATCAATATATTGAGATATTAAATGAAATATAAAAAAAAAAGGATCCTCCATATTTTAAATAATTATTTTTATATATACTAATTTTTTTAATATAAATATCTTATAATCCCATGTTAAAATAATTTTTCAATATATATAAATATATATTAATATATAATAATATGTACCTTTATAAAATTATAATTTAATATATATAAATGAGAAAAGTATATATATTATTTTAATTTTTTTTAATTTTTTTATAAAAATATAAAATAATCATATATTTTATTTAACATTTAAATAAATACTTATTTGGATTTATTTTATTTATTTTTTTTTTTTCTTCCTTCATTGATCTTTATTATTTAAAGGTATGAAAAAAGAAAAACCTTTTTTTTTTTTAAAAACGTGCATGTATATATTATGCATGACCCTGAAAAATGTTTTGAATAGAATACATGTTATTTATATATATATATATATAAAAAAAAAAAAAAAAAAAAAAAAAAAAAAAAAAAAAAAAATATTATATATATATAAAATGTATATGTTTATATTTTATAATATTATTATATATATATATATATATATATATATTATTATATATAATATAAATTATATATATAATGTTATATAAAAAATTTGTATATCAAAATAATATTTATTATATATATTTTGTTTCATATATGTATAATATAATAATATATTTATAAATTTTTATATCTGAATATCTCTAATTATATATTAATATTTACAACAATATATATATATTTTTAGCTTTCTATTCTTTTATATAATATATATATATAATAAGTTTTTTATAAGGATAAAGAAACCATAATGTGATAAAAGTGGGAAATAATAATGTAATTTGTAAAAAAAAAAAAAAAAAAATTTAAATATATAATGTAAGGTAAATATTCTATATATATAATTTTTTTTAAATTTTGAATGGTGTATTATTTTTTTAAATCTTTTTATTATAAATGAAAAAAAAAAAAAAATTCAAATACTTATAAATGCACATAAATATATATATATATATATATATATATATATTATTATATTTTATATTAATAATATAATATTTAAACACAAAATATATAAGAAAAGTTAATTATATTAAATATATAATTTAAACACATAATAAATATAAATATAATAAATATATATATATTTATAAATTTTTCCTTTGTGGCCTGTTTTTTTTTTTTTTCAAGTTCATAATTTTTGCGTCACAAGAAAATATAACTACTTTATAGGAAATTTTTGTGTTATACATTTATATAATTAAAAACATATATATTTTATAAGTTAATATATTTTTTTTATATAACAATAAAAAAGGATCAATATATATGTGTGATAGGAATAAAATTATAGTTTTATTTAAAAAAAGAAGAGTAATAATATAAAGACTTATATATATATATATATAAATATATATATGTGTATATATATATATTTTTTTTTTTTTTCATCAATTATTATGTTGAATTAAAAATAAATAATTATATGAAAACTCTTACTTTGTAATATATAAAAATATACATATATTTTTTTCTATAAGAAAGCCCTTATTTCATCATAACGTATAAAGAAATGAGAAATATATATGTATATTATATTTGTGTATAATAATATTTATTGGTCATAACCTTTTAATATTTATTTTTTTGAAGGAAAAAAATATAAACAAATAAATTTAATATGTCAAATGTGTGTATAGAAAAATGTTCCTTATTCAAAAATAAAGCTATTAATACGTCTTCAATATAAAATAAAAAAAAAAATATATTATATATATATATATTGACAGAGTTACATTAGTTTCATTATTGATAAAAATAATTGAACATATCTAACATATATAAAAGATTATAATAGAAACTTATCAAATTACTATTCTTATTTTCCTCTTTTTAAAATTGAAAAAAAAAGAAAAGATATTATTATCATTTATCTTATATATATATATATGTGATAATTTATTTATATTCAACTCATTGTAATTAGGGATGTTCATAAATGGATTTTAATAATGAAAAAGTATAAATAATAAAAAACTTTTAATCAAAATATTTGTTGATATATAATGTTTTTATGTTTCCTCATTTCATGAACATCTTTTATTTTTTAGTTTTTTTTTTTTCTTCTTGTATTTATATATACATATCCTTTTTATGATATAATAGAAATGTATGGTTATAATATTTAACACATATACATATATATAATATAAGGGATATATAGAAATACAATTAAAATATATAACATGTTAAAATAACATATAAAATAATATTATTTTATTATAATTATTCCTTTTTGATTTTTTCTTTTTTTTTTTTTTTTTTTTATTTCTAAATTCTATTTTTTTTTTTTGCAACATCATGATGAAATGATGAAAAGAGTTTTTTAAAAAAAAAATTAAAATTTATGCTTTTAAAAAAATTATAATTATATGAACTTTACAATATAATAATGGTTATGTATATTATTAATTTTCCCCTTATAAAAAAAAAAAAAAAATTCACAATATTGTATAAATATTAAAATATATATAATAGTATTATATATATATATATATATATATATATATATATATATTCCGAAATAAAAGAAAAAAATAATTATAGGTATAAAATAAAATTAAAAAGCGCATTTTCTTAAGAAATAAATAAGGGAACTCTATATACATATAATATATATATTATATATATATATATTTTATATTTTTTTCTTTTCATTTTTTATTATAATATTTAAATTATATGTATATTTAAACACTTTTTCTTTTCCGAATTATCCTTTAATATTCTCTGATCAATTTGTATAAATATTTTCTTTTCTTTTCTTTAATTTTTATATAATATATATAACATATATGCTTATTTATTTTCATCTTCCAAATAATATAAAAAGAGATCAGTTATAAAAAAAAAAAAGATGGATAAGGATATAGTTGTAAATGAAAAGTTTGATTTTCTTATGTTAAATATTGCTAAAGAATGTGGAGATATTAATAATTTGATGGAACATTTTTTTTCCTTTTTATTGAGGAAAACTGATTTCATAACAAATTCTAATAATATAGATGAATGTGAAAATGTTATATTAAAAACATTAAGAAAATATTATAAGAAAAAAGATGAATATTTAATGAAATTAAAAAACGAATACAAGAAAATGGATGAAGAAAAAAAAAAGCAATATGAAAAAAAAAAACAAGAAGAAAATGAACAAAATAATAAAGGGCAACAAAAAAATATAGATAATAATAAAAAAGATAAACATACAAAAACTATAGAAACTAATACATCAAATAGAAATTCATATAATCAATTAAATAAAATTATAAATAATAATAACCAACGTGTAATAGATCTTGATGAGGAAAATGATATGAATGAGAATGTAATGGAAATGATCAATCAAAATAAAAATAATTCAAATGATTCCTTAAATCATATAAACCAAAATAAACATGTAGACGATGAAAAAAAGGATCAAGATAATGATGATGACGACGCAGAACCACCTAAAGGAAATGGAGGAAAAACAGATAAATATGTATGGACACAAAGTCTAAATACATTAGATATGTATATAGATACAAAAGATAATATAAAAACGAAAGATATTAAAATTGATATAACTTATAAAAAATTATATGTCAAAGTAAAAAATCAAGTACTTATTGATGGAGAATTTTTTAAACAAATTAAACCAGAAGAATCTATATGGACATTAGAAGATAATAAAATTATACACATATTTATTGAAAAATTAAATGGTATGGAATGGTGGAATACCGTAATTAAAGGAGATGCTGAGATCGATGTAAAAAAAATCGTTCCAGAAAATTCTAGAATGGAAGATCTAGATGCAGAAACAAGATCTGTTGTAGAAAAAATGATTTATGATCAAAAACAGAAAGCAATGAATTTACCAACTTCAGATGAACAAAAAAAATATGAAATCTTTGAAAAATTCAAACAAATGCATCCAGAAATGGATTTTTCAAAGGCCAATATTAATTACGGTAATTCATCTTCATCAAATAATATGTTCTTTGGAAGATAAAAAAAAAAAAAAAAAAACGAAAAGAAAAAAATGAAAACAATATATTACCATATATATATTTAATTTTTTATATTTATTTTTCAATATACATATATTTTATGTATCACATAAGAGTGTACGAAATTTTTTTTATAATATGTAAAACATTTAACATATTAATAAATAAAAAAAAAATTAAAAATGTTCAAATCTATTTAAAAACCTTCGAATTGTTTAGATATTATAATATCTAGAAATTTATAAAAATTATTTACAATAACAAAAAAAAAATAAATAAATATATACATATATATATATATATATATATATATAATTTATAAATAATCAATCAATCAATAATGTAAGCCAACTTTAAAACATATTTATAATTATTATATAAAATTTACTTTTTATTGTTACATATTTTTAAATTTTTGAAGAGATGGTTTGTTTGGATCAAAGAAATAAGATATTTCTTGATCTGTTAAAGATTTCTTCTTCTCTTGATGTTTTAATATCAATTCTGTTAAAACATCTATCAATATTTTTTTTATCTCACCACTTAACATTTCTCCTTTTTTATATTTTTCTCCAATTTCATTTAATTTATTGTCATCTTCTAAAAGATATCTTAAATATTGATAAGATATATCTGTATCTAGGTTTCCACCTTTTTCCCTATGTTCTTGTATAGTTGCTCCGCCTCCACTAAAAGCATATTTATTGATTTTATTTTTGATTTGTTCTGGTGTGTCTGTTAAGAAGATAACACTATTATTATGATCAAAAGTACTATTATTTTTAGCGTTATCATCTTTCTTCTTTTTTGTACTACTCATTTTAGAATTGACTCCTTGTAAACCTGGCATAAAAATCGAATGAACAACCACAGGCTTATGCAAAGCCATTTTTACTGCAATATCTCGACTTAATCTAAAATATGGATCTTGATCAATACCTTGAGGGACTAAGCATGGAATATTTCTTGCTAAAAAGTTCGGAAAGCATTGAGAAAAACATGGAGCTATTTGAAATGATGGATAAGATATCTTTCCTATATTATCACTATGATTAAAACCAAAAACATTCATACTTTGATTTAAGGTAGTTTTTTTATGTATAGACAAAACGGTTGGATATAAATTTCCTGCATATTCTGTATTTTTAAAAATAAATGTTAATTCAGGATTTAAACCAACAGATATAATATCTTTTACATTTTCATTAGTTAATGTATTAATATATTCTAATGAATAATTTTGATTAAATAAATATTTCTCATCATCTGATAATTGTATAACTAATGGAACATTAAAAGCTTCTTGTAGATATTTACAAAAATAAAATGGTATTAAATGACCTAGATGCATAGATAAGGAGGATGGTCCTCTACCAGTATAAATATAAAAACATTTATGTTGTTCATAATAATTTAACAAGAAATCTAAATCTCTATGACTAAAAAATATTCCTCTTCTTATAAAATGATGAGCTTTATTATTTGTTAATTTTTCAATTCTTTTGATATGATCTTCTGTAATTTTAGAACAACCAAATTCTTTTATTAATTTATTATAATTAATTCCTTCTTCATTATTTATATTTACATCCCAAGGAGTAACATCTTTAGATCGTTCATAATTAATATTTTCTATACCTGATGGTGGAAGTACTTTATTTTTTGATAATATATCTTCTACATTTAAATAGGTACATTCTTCATTCATATTATCTAATAATTTCTTATCATTTTCATCGCATATTATTTTAACAATAGGAGATAAAAGAAATTCAAATAATCCTTTCTCATTTTTATACATATTACTTAATTCTTCAAACGTATATTTAGGACTAACAGCAAAATGTACTTCTAAAGATTCTTTATTAGTCAAATACTTAAATTGATTAATTGTTATTTCGTTAATTAATCCTGTATGTTTTAAAACTCTATTTTTATTACAATTAATATTCCACTCTTCTAATATTATTAAATTTATTTCATTAATCTCTTTTGACAATCCATAATTATCATATATGCAGTCTCCGTAAATTTTCTCCGCAAAGGAACGATTCATATTATAATTATAAAAAGGGACACATTCTTGAACTTTATTTTTAATTAGTTTCTTTATGTCGTCATACTGATGAATCGTGGGTTCAGACAAAATAGATTTTACTGTGATAACACCAACATTGTTTGCCTTAAAAATGGAAATATAATATAATATATATGTTTATTTTTTATTTGTATATAATACATATATATATTGAAAGCATAAAAGATATATATAAAACAATTATAAATAAATTGATAAATATAAATATATATATATATATATATATATAATAATTTTATAATTTGAAAATATTATTTCCTTTTTAGGGTTATCTCTAATTATATATATTTATATATATGTAAATATTTATATTTATTTGCTTACCTTTTTTTTTACACTTTCTGTAGTTCTACTTGTTGGTATTTGAAGAATAATACATAAAGCTCCTTTAATTATACTTAAAGCAGAATCCAAATAAACAGTTTTTAATTTATCCATTGAATATTTTATAATATATATATATTTTTTTACTTTTAAAAGTACAAAATTTATTGATACAACATGAACAAATATTTATATAATATTATTATAATTAAATTTATATTTTATTATTTATTTCTTAAAAAAAAAAGATAAAATACCTTCTTTTTTTTTTTTTTTTTTTTTTTTTTTTTAACATATTTATATAATATTTTGAAACAATCCGTTGTATAATCAGATAAATATATATTTTTTTAATTTTAATAAAAAATTAATATTAATGAAGAAAATGACACATACTGTAATTATATATGTATATTATATATTATAAATAATTATATATATTTCTTTTTGAAGATATTTATAATATTATAATTAATTAGAAATAAATATATATATTATATATATAATAGATATATTTTATAATAAATATGTGTATAAAAAAATAAATTTCTATTTCTAATTTAACAAAAAAAAAAAAAAAAAAAAAAAGGAAACATTTTAAAATTATAAAAAAAAGTAATTTTTTTAAAAATATAATAAATTTATAAAAATAAATACATTATTTAAATTTTTGTTTTTTTATATTTTTATCTTCAAATGGATTTCATGATCCATTTTTTTTTTTTTATAATAGTAGCATTTTATAATTATTTATATGTCATACGTTTTAAAAAAATAACAGAACGAAATAAATTAATTCTGAATGCTTCATATTTATAGCATGATTCATAATATTGTAGCACGTTCTTTCATTATTCGATACAATATATTATATTTTTTTATTATATATATTAAATAAAAGGAGATTTTATGTTAGTACCTCATTATCTGGTTAAATTGAGAGATCCTTCTAACAAAAATATGAATAGAAGAATACAATATTTTAATTATCTTACGAATTGTTTAAAAGAGACACAAAAAAATATATATATATATATATATATATATACAAAAATATATGAATATATTTATATATATAGGACACTTTTTATATAGAATTCAAAAACGATGCGTATTTGTCCTCTTTATTTTCCTGATAGTAATCCAAGAAATAGTTTAGAGGGATTTTATGAGGATTTTCTGTATAGTAATCAATTTTGGATTGATCATTCTCAACTAGCGAAATAATATTCCTCAAACTTGAATCTACAGATCCCTATAAAAAAAAAAAAAAAAAATCAAACACATCAACAAAAAAATTGTATTATATATATAATATGATACATATATATATTTGCATGTCCTTGGTTTAATTGTTCTTTATATATTTTTTTTACCTTCTGTAAGAAATTCACAATTTTATCAGCCTTTTCCATATTAAACAAATTATCCTTAAATGTCATGTTCCAAATATATTTTGCTAAAACTGAGCAATACAAATATGAATAATAATTTGAGGGGTAATGTACTAAATGTGTAGTTTTCGAAAAATGTATTTGAGGAAATAAGTCCAAGATATGAATATCTTTATAATATATTCCTTCAAAATATGATTTTATTTTTCTCTCTATTGATTCTTTTCTTTCTATCATATTATTGGAGTTACTTGAAAAAGAATAAAAGATTTGATCAATAATTGATTGTATAGTTAGTTGTAGTATAGAATAATAACAAATAATATTTTTATTTTCCATATAATTGGATAATAAGGATTTCATATATTCCTCATTATTTTTATTCTTTTTATTATTATTATTATATAATAATAATAATGCATCATAACAATTTAAATATTCTTCAAAAAAATGTGATGAAAATTCCGAAAAATCAACACCACTTCTATTTCCTGATAAATGTTGTAAATATGTTGAACTTAAAATACAATGTAATGTATGTCCAAATTCATGAAGGAATATATTCACTTTATCAATAGACATATTTATTTTTTCTAATAAAAAACTTATATTTTTATTTAAAAATAAATTATCATCATTATGATAACTTTCATAATTTGTATCCTTTTCTTTATCACATATATTAATAACATTAAAATTACAAACTAGAAAAGTTGATGTTGTTTGTCTATAACTACTATTAAAAAGTGAATTATTTTCATACTTATTATTCAAATTGTTGTTATTCTTACTATTAGCATATTCATATGTATTATCACCATTATGGTAATAATAATTATTATTATTTATTTTGTCATTTATTTGGGTGTTATGTTCATTTTTTGTTTTTTTATTATCATTTTTGTAATATTCATCCTTTACTATTCCAGTGTATACAAATGAACATTGGTCATAATTTTCCTCTAGCCATTTATATTTCAAAGGGTAGTTCATATTTTTCGAACATCGTACAGTATACTGAGCTATAGAATTATTTTTATTTTCTCTTTCAAATAAATCCATATATATATATCCATATATATAAGGACCTCTTTTTATTTCAAACTTTATTATATTCTCATCCCATAATTCATTTTTTAAAGGATTGACATTAACCATTTCTAAGGAATATGAATTTTTTAAAAGAGTAATTACAAATTTTATGACATCATATAAAGTTAAATTATTTTTCATTTCTGTGTCAATATTTTTGAGTCTTACTTTTTTTATTTCATTCATATAATAATAAATATTTGAAGCATTTAATTTAGGTATTTCATCATTATAATTATCATTTTGCTTATTTTCTTTTATGATTTTTACACATTTTTCTTTATTACGTAAGGATATAATAGATATATAACTTTCTATAAATTCAAGTTCTTTAAAAAAATAAGGAAGTATTTTATGTAAGAAATTTTTTAAAAAATAATTAACTCTATTAGGTTCATTTAATATACAATCTTTTAAAGAATATTCATTATAATTGTTAAAATTTCTATAATTTATTAATTTATTTCTATAATATTGAAGAATTAATATATTATTTAAAAAGGTAAGATTAGGTTCTTTAAGTAATGTATAGACTTTATTAATTATTTCGTTATCATTTACATTTTTTAATATAGTCATAAGAAAAGAGCTATCTTGTAATATGTATATATATTCCTTCAAAGGATAATTCTTTTGAATTTTTATTTGATTATTTTTAATATAAGGTATTAATTTATCTTCATAATCTTTCAAACATTTTTCATTTATATATTTCAATAATTTATTTTTTTCTATATATATACCATTAAATTCATCACAATAATTTGATGATGCATGAAAAGCAAAGTATTTTTCTTGTGACTGTAATTCTAAATATTTTTCTCTTTCTTTTGGATCTTTTATATGAACACCTTGATTTTCCATAGAAACAATCATATTATGTAAAACCTCTTTATGTTCATGATTTAATAAGTGTATATTTTCGTTATATTTCTTTTTAAGAAAATTATAAATATCTGTATCAATATTAATTTTATCAATATAATTTGTTAATTTTTCTAATGCTTCATGAGCTTTACCAATAACATTTTTATTATTATGTAAATTTCTTAATAACTCTAATACATCTCCTAATTTACATAAATTATTTGAAACAGTATCAACCATATTTATGATTTTAAATATATTCTCTTCTTTACATATTTTACTTAATATATTATCACAACTGCGTATGCATGCATGACTACTTTTTATAATACCATCTCCATTATTATGGATACCATTTAATTCTAATAGATATCCTCCTATTTCTTTATTTCGTCTATTTATATCTTCTAACATCTTATCAATTTTATTTTTTTCATCATTATTTAAAATATCTGTTGAATTAATATATTCATAAAAACACGATGATACAATATTCTCACTTTTAATATTATTATTATTGTATATATCTTCCTTTTTGTTATGAATTAATAATTTGTTACAATTCTTTTTCACAATATTTTTCAAATTTAATTTATTCCATATTTTATATAAACCACATTCCCTATTTACCTTTTCCCAAAAATAGTTTCGTTTAAAAATGGTTCCTTTCAAATGTGTCCTATAACATTTTATACCTCTTAGTTTGTAGGATATATGATTCATTTTTCTTTTTATTTTAAACATAAAGAATATATGAATATATATATATAAATATTTATATATATTTATATATATCAATATTGTTATGAACATTAGTGTGTCACATAAATGTGCCTAATTTACACATATAATAAATATATTAAATAGATAAATATATAAATATATATATATTTTTTTTGTTTCTTCTCTCTTCTTATTACAAGCTCCTTTTCAACAAAGTAAATATATTGGAGAATATAAATACAATAGAATCCATGAACAAAACAATTGTAAAAATATTATCTACATTTTTATAAATTTATAATATAAATATAAAAGTTTTGGTTTTATTTATTCTTTCTCTTTTTTTTAATATATACTGACGTTTCTTGTATATCCTATATCTTCTTTTTTTTTTTTTTTTTTCTCCTTCACATTTTAAATTCCTTATATAGTACTGCAATTATTAATGTGGAAAATATATATATAATAAAATAATCACATATATATATTGAAAACAAGAACAATAAAAAAAAAAAAAAAAATTAAAAGGAATTAAAAAGAATTAAAAAAAATTGTGTATAAAATATTATAATATATAATATATTATTTCTATAAAGAACATAATTCAAAATGTAAATTTTTTTTTTTTAATTTCACCCAAGTCCTATAACAATTTAATGAAACGTTTAAAAAAATATACATATATAATATATATGTAATATTAAATTATGTATATATATATATAATAAAATAAAAAAATTATAATTATTGAAAAAAACTTCATTTACTATTTTTATTTATTTATTATTATTATTTAATTCTTTATTTTATCTTATTATTTATGTATTTATTTTTGTTATCCTAATAAAAATATATATTATATATTTATAAGGAAAATGGATCTTGTATATATTTTAAAATAAAAAAAATTATATAATGTCCAAATGAATAGAATTGATATATCGAATTTTGATTTTCTATATGTAATAGGAAAAGGAACTTATGGTAATTTAGTTACACATATAATAAGTATATATCTAAAAATATTTATAACATCGAATATGCATATATATATATATATATATTAATTTGTAGGAATTGTATATAAGGCCTTAGATAAAAAAGAAAATAACTTTGTGGCAATAAAAAAAATTATAAATCTTTGTGATGAGAATTATGGAATAAGCAAGTGTATATTAAGAGAGTTGACCATACTACAAAAAATTAAACACAAAAATATAATAAGTATGCAAAGTTTTTAAAAATAAATAAAAAAATAAAATAATATAATGATAAAATAATACATCAATTGTCATATGGACATCTTGCAATAAATTAATACATACATAAATATATTATTTATTTATTTATTATTTTTTTTTATCTCTTTTAAGATTTAAAATACGTTTTTTATGGAAAAGACATAGAAGATAAATTGAAAGGAGAAAACCTGGAAAATTCGTGTTTATATTTGGTAATAAAAATAAAAGATAAAGAGATGAATTTATCCTATATAAAAATATGAATATATATATATATATATATATATTTTGTATGTATTAGGCCTTTGAATATTGCGATATAGATTTATTTAATTTAATTAAGAAGCATAATTTGAATATTAAAGAAATAAAATATATAATTTTTGAATTATTATTAGCATTAAGTTATTTTCATTCAAATAATTATATACATAGAGATATAAAACCAGAAAACATTTTTATTACATCTCAAGGGCAAATAAAATTAGGAGACCTAGGTATGTCGGTTGAAAAAAGTGACCACATGACACCTACAGTTGTAACCTTATGGTATAGGGCTCCAGAAATTTTATTGAAATCAACGAATTATGACCAGAAGATTGATATATGGAGTTTGGGTTGTTTATTCATGGAATTAATACAGGGAAAGTATGATAATAAATATTACAAAAATATTATATACATATATATATTTTTATATAATTTATATAATTGTTTTACTTATTGAAATAATACTGTTGATATACATTTTTTTTTTTTTTTTTTTTTTTTTTTTTTAAGACCTTTATTCCCAGGGAAAAACGACTGCACTCAGGTATAATCCGTTTATATATATATATATAATTCACTGAATAATATAAAGTTTTATATATTTATATATTTTAGCTAGAACTGATTTATTTATTACTTGGTGATAAAGATAATTTAACATCTGTTGACAAAGAAAGAAATGATATGTTTCCATATTTTGAGGTATTAGCAATATTTGGGGAAATAAGAAAAATATAAAAATTCAAATTGGCATATTAATTTAAATATATATATATATTTATATGTGTGTAATTGAATAAAAATATATACCTCATTGTGATAATAGATAATTATTTTTTTCTGACATTTTATTTTTCTTAGATAAATATGTTAAAAGATGCTATAGATGATGAACATACAGTAGATTTAATTTCTAAAATGTTAATATATGACCCTAACTACAGAATATCAGCAAAAGAAGGTTAGTACATATGATGTGTAATTTATGAGATTATATATAAATATATTTCTTATTATTTATTTGCACACTATTTTATTATATATATATATTATTTATTATTATGATTATATTTCGTTTAACTATTTTTTTCATATGTAATAATAATTTTTTTTTTGTTTTTCTTTTTATGGTAGCTTTGAAGCATCCTTGTTTCCAGGACATTGAGCAAGTAAAATTCTCTTATAATTTTTAAAGCCCAAATTAAAAAAAAAAAAAAAAAAAGAGAGAACATAAGAGAAATATATATATATATATATATATAATAAAACATATATCTTTTATTATTATTATTTTTTTTTTTTTTTTTGTTTTTGTTTTTATTGTATTTTTAAATAAATATTCATATATTAGGATTGTTATCCTATATAAAAAATATATATACATATATACATTATTAAACATAATAAACTTAATAATTTTAAAATATTCTTAATATTTACATTTTTTATATTATACCTATTAATAATGTTCATAAATATAGTTATCATAATATTTTATATCTTTATATATAAATGTAAAATATAATATATATATATATATATATATATATATATATATATATATATTATAATTTTGTAAATTATTTAAATTTTTTTTTCTTTTTTATATAAAATGAATATTTGTTAATTCTACTTATACATAATATAAAAAAAAAAAAAAAAAAAAAAAAAAAAGTAATATACATATAATATATATATTCTTCCATATCTATCATTTATGAATAATTAAACACTAAAGTTACTTTCCGTTTTTGCTCGATGTTCCCCTTTTCGTTTCAACTATTATCAATGATTTTTAATTATGTGTTTTTTAAAAACTTTGTACTAGTTGTTCTATACATTGTCCTTATAATATATATTAACTTAAATGGAGTGAATAATAAGAATCAAATAAAAAAAGAAAAAATCTATATAAAGAAATTCAATAGGTTGTCAAACCAAAATTCGTTATGCAGTTCAAAAAACAAAATAGCATGCTTTTTTAATATCTCAAATGATGATAATAAAAATACGATATATAACTATAATATAAATGTTAAAAATGATGATATTAATCCATTATTTAAAAATAATTATAGTAATAAATTGTATATGGATAAGAGGAAAAATATTAATAATGTAATTAGTACTAATAAAATATCTGAGTCCATTTCAAATATTTGTAGTATAAATCAAAAAGAGAATAAAAATAAAAGAAATAAACAAAGATGTTTAACTCAATGTCACACTTATAATTTGTCAAATGAGCAGAAAAAACGAGCTGATGATAATAATAGTAATAATAAAAAGAATTTTAATTTATTATTTATAAATTATTTTAATTTGAAAGGAATGAAAAATTCTCTTCTAAATAAAGACAATTTCTTTTATTGTAGAGAAAAAAAATTGTCTTTTCTACATAAGGCATATAAAAAAAAAAATGGCACGTATCAAAATTATAGTTTAAAAAGAAAATCTAATCGAGATTCTAATAAATTGTTTTCAGAAGAATTTGATAATTATGCAAATAATAATTCTTTATATGAATCGGAAAAAATAGAATATATTACTCTAAATAATAATAATAATAATAATAATAATAATGATAATAGTTCTAATAGTTTAGGTGAGAGATCCAATGATTATGATAATGATGGTGGTGATAATAATAATAATGACAAATATGATATAGGAAAATATTTCAAACAAATCAATACCTTTATTAATATTGATGAATATAAATCGTTATATGGTGATGAAATATATAAAGAAATATATGAACTATATGTAGAAAGAAATATTCCTGAATATTATGAACAAAAATATTTTTCAGATAGTATTAAAAAGAGTGTCCTATTTGATATAGATAAATATAATGATACCGAATTTGAAGAAGCTATAAAAGAAGAATTTATAAATAATGGTGTTTATATTAATAATATAGATAATACATTTTATAAGAAAGAAAATATTTTAATAATGAAAAAGATATTACATTATTTTCCATTATTAAAATTAATTAATAATCCATCAGATTTGAAAAAGTTAAAAAAACAATATTTACCCTTATTAGCACATGAACTAAAAATATTTTTATTTTTTATTGTAAATATAACAGGAGGTCATTTTTCTTCTGTTTTAAGCTCTTTAGAAATTCAATTATTATTATTGTATATTTTTAATCAACCATATGATAATGTTATATATGATATAGGACATCAAGCATATGTACATAAGATATTAACTGGAAGAAAACTATTATTTCTATCATTAAGAAATAAAAAAGGTATTAGTGGTTTCCTAAACATTTTTGAAAGTATTTATGATAAATTTGGGGCTGGTCATAGTTCCACCTCATTAAGTGCTATACAAGGATATTATGAAGCCGAATGGCAAGTAAAGAATAAAGAAAAATATGGAAATGGAGATATAGAAATGAATGATAATAGAAATGTTACCAACAATGAAGAAAGCATATATCAAAAAGGTATACACAATAATTATAGTAATAATAATATAAATATTTCAGATGTGGTGGGAAGAGAAAATATGAATTTACGAAATATAAGAAATGAGAACCATAATGTAGATAATGTACACATTGCTATCATAGGAGATGGTGGTCTAACAGGTGGAATGGCATTAGAAGCTTTAAATTATATTTCATTTTTGAATTCTAAAATTTTAATCATTTATAATGATAACGGACAAGTTTCTTTACCAACTAATGCTGTAAGTATATCAGGTAATAGACCTATAGGATCCATATCAGATCATTTACATAATTTTGTTTCTAATATAGAAGCAAATGCAGATGATAACAAATTATCGAAGAATACAAAACAGAACAATCTTTTTGAAAATTTGAATTATGATTATATTGGTGTTGTTAATGGTAATAATACAGAAGAGCTCTTTAAAGTATTAAATAATATAAAACAAAATAAATTAAGTAGAGCTACAGTTCTTCATGTACGTACAAAAAAATCTAATGATTTTATAAATTCAAAGAGTCCTATAACTATATTGCACTCTATAAAGAAAAATGAGATTTTCTCTTTTGATCCATCTATATTAAATGGAAATATTCATAAGGAGAACAAGATGGAAGATGAGAAAAATGTATCTTCCTCTACAAAATATGATATAAATAATAATAATAATAGTGAAATTATAAAATATGAAGATATGTTTTCAAAAGAAACGTTTACAGATATATATACAAATGAAATGTTAAAATATTTAAAGAAAGATAGAAATATAATATTTCTATCTCCTGCTATGTTAGGAGGATCAGGATTGCTTAAAATAAGTGAGCGTTATCCAAATAATGTATATGATGTAGGTATAGCAGAACAACATTCGGTAACCTTTGCAGCAGCTATGGCAATGAATAAGAAATTAAAAATACAATTATGTATATATTCAACCTTTTTACAAAGAGCATATGATCAAATAATACATGATCTTAATTTACAAAATATACCTTTAAAGGTTATAATTGGAAGAAGTGGATTAGTAGGAGAAGACGGGGCAACACATCAAGGTATATATGATTTATCCTATCTTGGAACACTTAACAATGCATATATAATATCTCCAAGTAATCAAGTTGATTTGAAAAGAGCTCTGAGATTCTCTTATTTAGATAAAGACCATTCTGTATATATACGTATACCTAGAATGAACACATTAAGTGATAAGTACATGAAAGGATATTTAAACATTCACACGGACAAAGAGAATAAAAATGTAGATGTAAATGTAGATGTAAATGTAGATATGAATAATGATGTAGATAAACATAGTGAAGAATATCATATGGATGATGATAATTTTATAAAATCATTTATTGGGAAATCTCGAATTATTAAAATGGATAATGAAAATAATAATACAAATGAATATTATTCAAGCAAACGAAATACAAACAAAAAAAAAGTTTGTATCTTTAACATGGGTAGTATGCTTTTTAATGTAATTAATGCTATAAAAGAAATAGAGAAAGAACAACAAATTTCAGATAATTATTCTTTTTCAATTGTTGATATGATATTTTTAAATCCTTTAGATAAAAATATTATAGATCATGTAATAAAACAAAATAAACATCAATATTTAATTACTTATGAAGATAATACTATAGGTGGTTTTTCTACACATTTCAATAATTATTTAATAGAAAATAATTATATAACAAAACATAATTTATATATTCATAATATTTATTTACCTAATGAGCCAATTGAACATGCATCTTTTAAAGATCAACAAGAAGTTGTCAGAATGGATAAAGATAGTCTTGTCAATAGAATTAATAATTTTCTTATAAATAATCCTACATGATATAAGAACAAATATATCTTTCTAAAAATAATTTTATTTTTATACTTTAATGTGTACAAAAAAATATATATGTAAATATATTTTTTTTTTTTTTTTTTTTATGTACGCTCTTTTTTTTTAAATTGTTATATGTATATATATATATATATATATATATATGTCTTATGGCTATATAATAATGTTATTTATTTATTTTTAAATGAATATTTCATTATATATAAATTTTTCTTTTTATAATATTTCATAAAATTTTCAAAACATATATATTATTTTTTGTCGACATATATTATATATATATATATATATATATATATATTTATGTATATATTTTTTTTTTTATTTAAAAATTTTTATATTTTATGTTCATTTTTGTTTCCCTTCCCCTTCATGTGTATAAATGAATTAAACTTATTTGTACCTAGTTATTTATATTTAATTTTTCATTTTCAAAATTATATTTACCATAATATGTATAAGTTATATTCTATATAATATCATATATATATAAAAATTACAGTGACAAATGTTTTTGTAAACATTTTTTTTTTTTGTAATTTTTCTCATATTTATTAATAATTTATTGGGGTAAATAAAACATAACTCTATATAATATATAATATATAATATGTATTATTTAAAATAATGTAATATAAAATATGATTTTATTCTTCCCTTTATTAAATTTTACATGTACAAAATATATAATATATATTAATTATATATTTATTTTATACTTTATTAAAATTATTTATTTCCTTATATTTATAAAAAATATAATATTTAACATATATATATATTATATGTACAAAATAAATATTTATATAATATATATAATAATATAGTCAGTTATAAATTTTTTTTTTTTTTTTTTTTTTTTTGTAACTTTCACTTCAGAATTTGTAAACGTATATAAAATATTATATATATAATATTAATTATATTTTAAGCCTATTTTTATAGGTTTTAATTTTTTAAAATAAAAGATAAGCGCTTTAACATATTTTAAATTCTAACAATTGTGAAAAAATATATATATTATAAATATATTATATCCATATATATAATATATATGAATATATTTTCATTTAATTTATATTATATTCTTTTATTATTTATATCGTTATAATTTATTCATTTATTATTAATTTGTTTAATATATAATTATATTTCATAATTTTTTTAATATTTTCAAAAGATGTTACTTTCTACAGAACAGTTAATAATGTGAACTTTAATTTTATATTATCCACATTATATTTTTTGACGAATTAAAAAAATAATAATAATAATAATAATAATAATAAACATTAACAAATAATATGATAATATATATATCATATAAATAAAGATAAATACAAATATATATACATATATTTATATATATATAATTTTTTTTTGTTTATTTTTTTTTTTTTTTTGTTCTTTTGAAAATATGAGGAACAAACGAAAAAAGAATGGTAAGAATAAACATAAGGGGAAGAGAAAAAATGACAGATTAGGAAAGATTAAACGTAAAAAAGTAGTAGATATAAAAGAAGAGAAAGAAAAAGATAATGAGAAGAGATTAGAAGTGTCCTTTTATGGATATCGGAATATATATTTAAAAGATATTCATAATTTTATAATAAATTTAAGGCTTGGGAAATATATATTTAAGAATGAATTATTTGATATAAAGAATAATGAATGTTTAAATAATTTAATTATGGTTATAATACCAAATTTATCAAATTATTGTGTAAAAGATATATCAACAGATAATGTATTTAATAAATTACAAAGAAATAATAATTTCAGAAAAATACATACAGAAAGTTGTTTGAAAAAATATTATAATAATATTATATTAAAAGCATTAAGTGTTTCTGTTTTAAAACAGAGGAAAAAAAATTACACACAACATATATTTAATTTAAATAAATATTTATTAACTAAAGAACAAATGCTTTTAAATAAATATCCTACAGAAAATATGGATGAATATATAAATATGAATAATATAGAATATATTAAAAATGACAAAAATATACGTGATATAAAAATATATTTAACAGAAACGATGAATTCAATAAATGTTCTTCATATGAATAATGATTGTTCAGTTAAGGAATATAATAAAAAAAATAAAATAAATAAATCACAGCTAGTTAATAATACAAATGATAATCAATATAGTTTCAGTAATGTAAAATGTAATAATGAAAATTATATTAATAATGAGAATAAAGAAAATGAAGAAAATAATTTTGAAAAGCAAAATATTTTTACTCAAGAACATATTCAATTATATGCAGATATTTTGGAAAAATTAATAAAAGCATCACAAAATATAAAAAAAAATGATAACAGTGAAATTGCAAATGGTAATATATCTAATATGGAATCGTCAACAAAACATATATCATCAAAAAATATAAATGATAAAAATGATGAAATTAACAGACAAAAAAATGAACACACTATACAGACTATACCTAATGAACAATATGGTGATAGTATGAATCATTTAAATTTGGGTAATATAGTAAGTCACAAAATAAATGAAATGTATAATGAAAATAGAAATGTGAATGAGCCGATAAAAATAAATGGTTATAATGATGATGATCATAATAATGATATATCATTTTGTGATGAAAATATGGATAAATCTAATGATATAAATAATTCGTGTGATGAAGATAATTTAATTGAAGAAAATAATTATGGAGAATTCGATTTAGATAATATATATAGTATAGATTGTGAAATGTGTGAAACAATAAATAATCAAAGAGAATTAACCAAAATTACAGTAGTTGATGCTTATATGAATATTATATATGATTCTTATGTTATTCCAGATAATAAAATTACAAATTATTTAACTTTATATTCAGGTATTAATGAAAGTACATTAGAAAATGTAACTACCAAATTAAAAGATGTACAAGAACATTTAAAAAAATTTATTAATAAAAAATCTATACTAATAGGACATTCTTTAGAAAACGATTTACATGCTCTTAAAATAGCTCATAATTATGTTATTGACACATCTATTATATATTGTAATTCTGGTTACTATCCAAAGCCATCTTTATTTCAACTTTCAAAGAAACACTTGAATATAATTATGAAGAGAGAAAATGGTCATAATTCAATAGACGACGCAAAAATTAGTATGTTCCTGGCATTAAAAAAGGTAAAAATATATATATATATATATATATGTATATATATTTATATATTTATGTTATTTTTTTCAATTCATCCTTTTTGTGGACACACAATTTCCACCCACATTGCATGTAGTTCCATCCATATATATTTTATTTTCTTATTTTTTATTTTTATAGATGAGCGAATTTGATAGCAATGAATTTTCCACTTTCTATGAAGCACTCCCCACATTTCTTAACAAAGATAATTTCATTCAAGTAAAAAACTCCATTCTTTGTGAAGAAGATATAAATTATAAATACGAAAAATCTTTGTGTATATTTGATTCAAAGAATAAATATATAGAAGAAAGAATACCAAAAATATTTTTGAAGAATTCTTTTTATTGTGTTTGTGAAAATGATGATGAGTGCTCAGAAAATTTAATAATGAATATAAAAAATGAAAATAAATTAAAAAATTATATTTTAATTTTACGTGATTATGAAAATTTGTGTAATGATAAAATATTTAATTGTATTCAGAATGTACATAATTCAAATTTTAAAATAGAAGATAGTGAAAAAATATTTGAAGTACCATCGCGTGTAGAAACTAATGAAGTACTTAAAAAAATAAGTGCAAATATAGAAAAAATATATAATAATATGTCAAAAAATGATGTTTTAATACTTTTATCTTTTAATAATAATTATTTAGCTGAAGAAAAAGTAAAAGAAACCTTTTTCTTAGCAAAAGATATTTTCTATTCTAATATTGATATGGAAGAAAAGTTGAATAATATAAAAGATAAAATTAATTCTCTTCAAAAAATTATTAATAAAAAAAAAAATAACAATGAAGTTATTAATTATTCATTTTATGAATTCCAAGATTTATTACTTAATTATGATAAATTTGTTCTTAATTATTTAAATGAAAATAAAAATAATGACAAAAACATTTATATTATAAATTCTTTGACAAATCTAAAAAATATTCTCAATATTAATTCGAAAAAGAAGGAGTTCAACGGATGGTTCTCCTTACTATTAAAAAATTGAAAGAAAGAAAAAAAAAAAAAAAAAAAAAAAAAAAAAAAAAAAAAATCTACATGTTTATATATATATATATATATATATATATATATATATATATATTTATTTATTTATTTATATTTATTTTGGATACCCTTTTGATATGCTCAAAATTTTACACACAACTTTTAAACAAGTATAAAACAACACTTTATTAGAAATATATTCAATCATACATTTATGTTATGCAATAAAACTTACATATTTTTTAATTCAAATTTTTTAAATATTATTTGAAATAATTCATTATATATGTCTTATTTGTATATATTTTTTTTTTTTTTTTTTTTCTCATATATATATATATATATATTATATGCCCTGTGACTTGATTTTTTTCTACGTTTCTTTCATTCGTTTATTATAATAATAAACAAAACTGAAAAGTTATATTTATTTAAATATTTTTAAGTAGAATAATTTAAAGGGAAAAAATATATTTATATATTTTTTATATATTAATTAAAATGAAAGAATACATAAGTATTTTTTATTTAATGTAATATATATATAAAATAATTTGTGGATCTACTAATATATATATATATAATTATTTATATGGATGATATATATATTATGTCAAAGTATAATTAACTGAGCATTATATATATATATATATATATATATTTCTTTTTTTTTTTTTTTTTTTTTTTTTTTTTTAAGATGTTATAATTTCATTACTATATATAAATTTTTTATTTTTTATATAAACTATGCATAAATAATTTGGAATGGCAATTAACATACGAGCATACAAATGTTCACTTATTGAAAAAAGAAAAAAAGCGTAGAACAAAATATTTTTACATAACTTTTTTTATTTTATTTTATTTTTTCAAATGATGATAAATTTTAATAGAAAAAAAAAATATAAATAAATAATAATAATGGATGAAAATGTTAAGTACGCAAATTTCTTGAAAAGTAAAATAGTGAAATATTTTAATTTGAAAAACGACGAATTAGATATAAATTATATCATATCTATATTAAATTGTAAATCTTATGATTTATATGATTCTATTTTTTTATTGAATGAATCTTTTTATGAACAAAATAAAAACACAAAATGTTCTTCTTTAAATAACGTAAAAAAATTTACTCAAGATTTAGTAAATAGCAAAAAGAAATTTTTTAATTCAAGTGATGTAAATTTAGATAGTCCTGACAGAAATTTTTTTTTAAGTAATAGTAATGAGAGTAAAACAATAAGCACATCTTTTCAAGATGTATTTGAAAATGATAAAAAAATTAATTTAACAGTTAATACAAATCAAAATAATATATCATCTAATATAAAAAAAAAGGAAATAAAAAAAAATCAAAATGAACATTTAACGAATGATTTTAAACAAGTATTTTTTGAATCAAAAAGAAGAAATAATGATGAAAAAAAGAAAAAAATATTGGATGATAATAATAAACATATAAACAAAAATGAATATAATGATGAGATAAAAAATAATATATATGAAAAAGATATAATAAAACAAAAAAATAATGTAATAAAAAATCATTCTATAAATGATCATACAATGTTAGATTTAAAAAAGACAAATGAACAGTTAAAATTCGACAAAGAAAAAAAAAATCAAAAAAATGAAACGTCTGAACAGAAATCTAATGATAACAAAAGAGAAGATAATTATTTTTCTTTTTTTAATATAAAAGAAAATAACTATTCCTTAAAACAAGCTATAGATTTTATAGAAAATGAAAATAATGTTGTAAAATATAATAATGAGCAAAATGTAAAAGAAAAAAAAAAAAAAAATCTACAAATATGTATATGTAATGGACAAAATCATAAAATATATGCAAATTGTCTATTTTGTGGAAAAATATATTGTACTAAAATTAAATATAAAAATTGTATTTTTTGTGAAAACCAATTATATGAATCATATATAATAAATAATTTATTTTTTACATCAAACCAAAATAATAACACAAATAATAATAATATGAAGAAATTAATATCATCCGTCAAAAGTTCAAATAATTTTTTATACAAATATTATTTTAATACAAATAATACTTACTTAAAAAAAGGTGAGAATATTTTAAATATTTCAAATTATTATATATAACTATAAATCATTGTTTATACGAATAAATAAATATATATATATATATATATATATATGTGTTAACATATTTTTCCTTTTTTTTTTTTTTTTTTTTTTTTTTCTTGTCAGCCTTCGAATTGAGAGATAAAATGTTAAGGAACTCAATTAATGAAGAACAAACAAAAGTTATCGATGACAGTATTGATTGGTTTGAGGATGATATTAAAAATGAATTTAATAATCAGTCTATACATTTTTCTCATTATGATGATGAAATAAAAAATGAAATCATTAATAAATATCATGAAATTTTTGGAAAGAG
The DNA here is from genome assembly GCF_900097015.1 of Plasmodium sp. gorilla clade G2. Lineage (NCBI taxonomy): Eukaryota > Apicomplexa > Aconoidasida > Haemosporida > Plasmodiidae > Plasmodium > Plasmodium adleri (nom. inval.). The sequence continues at coordinate 1,401,289 of NC_041705.1, forward strand.
ATTTAGTAATATACCTCACTGCATGATTGAATATATACACATATATATACATATACATATATGTTTGTTCTTTTTCTTTTGTTTTATAGATGAGATTAATATTGATATCGACCTTGTAAATATGAAGATTACTGAGAATAAAGATTTTTTAAAAATTAAAGAATTTAATGATTATTTAAACGAAAAGGAAAAGGAATATCAAGCTTATGTGGAACTTAAAAAACAGCAAGACATAAATTTTAATAATGCTCGTAATTATTTGACTACTAAAGAAAAGAAAAATTTAAGTTACATTAATGACCTCAAAAAAATATTTTTTAAAGAAAACATTGTAAAAAATGATACAAAAATATATAATGTTGAACAATCGTATAAATGTGATAAGCCAACAATTTATAAGAATAACAAAAAGTATAAATGTAATGTTATAAGTTTTGTATATGAAGAGCATGAGGATACACCCAATTAATATATATACATAAATATATATATATATATGTGTGTATGTTTTATATAGTTTTTTTTTTTTTTTTTTTTTTTTTTTTTTTTTTTTTTTTAAATACCGTAATGTATGTTTATATTTATATATTTTTTTATAAATACAAAGTATAAAAAAAAGTTTAATTATCAAAAATAAAAGAAAAGAATATACACTGGGAATAATTCCATAGTTGTTAACTGCTATAATTATCTCACATAATAATTGTGCATGTATATAAATATATACATATATTTTTTTTTACTTTTGAATAATTTTTTATATTATATTTTATGTATAAACAAAAATGAATAAATGAATAAATATATAAATATATAAATATATATATAATATATATGTTTATATATATTTTAGATGTATCAAAATTAAAGGTTACACTCTAATAAAACAAATAGAGTGTAATATATATATGTATATTATTTAATTATGCTAATATGATATATGTATTTATGTATTTTTTTTTTTTTTTTTTTTTTTTTTTTTTTTTGGTATCTTATTTTCTACATATTATTTTCGCGTGAAATATTATTATCATCCCCTTCTCGATCTACATAATTTGTGTTGTTATTTATATTAATGTTATATTCATTCATGACGTTATGAAAATTTTTTTCCCTAGTATGTTCATCATTGTTATTTGTTAGATTATGATAATTTGTGTATGGAATATTATTAATTATATTCACTTGATTTTTTTCATTAATAGATTTATTCGTTGTTTTTTTGATATTGTTATTTATATATGGATACATGATATTTTTCATATTATGTGAAATTATATTGTTATCATATAAATTATTTGCAAATGAATTATTATTTATATTACAACTGACAGTATTTATATGATTCATAATGTTCACATTATTCATATTATTTATATTATTTATATTATTCATATTATTCATATTATTTATATTATTCATATTATTTATATTATTCATATTATTTATATTATTTGATATACTCATATCTTCTGTATATACATCCCCTAAAGGCTTTGTTAAATTATCCTTGTTGTTAGTACTTTCAAAAAACATATTTATATTTGTATTATTTGATGCACATTGGTTTAATCCTATATTATAGTTTTCTTCGTATACATTATCCTTTTCTATATTATAATTAATATAATCAACATTATGTGGGATATTTATGTCTTCATACATACTTATAGATCTTGAATATGTAAGATTCATATTTTTCTTTATATCATTTATATTATTTATATCATTTATATTATTTATATTATTTATATCATTTATATCATTTATATTATTTATAGAAGATATATTATTAATATTGTCATGTATATAATTAAAATTCGTTTGTTGTACATAAAATTGTTCATTAAAATTCTGTACAAAATTATTCATATTATTATTTTTTATATTTTCCTTTCTTCTGTTCATATCATTTATTAAATTACTTTTATTTTCATTGTGTTCATTATTTTTAAATGTAGCTTGGTTATTTAAAATATATTCTGTATTATTACCATAAAGAAATTGGTTCATCATATTAGCATTGTTGTTACTGCTATTGTTATTATTATATATATTATCATTATTATATATGTTGTTATTATTATATATATTATCATTATTATATATATTATCATTATTATATATGTTATTATTATTATATATATTATCATTATTATTATATATATTATCATTATTATATATATTATCATTATTATATATATTATTATTATTCATATGATTATCATTCGAATTATCATTATTAATTACCGTATGATCATTCATACTATCATGATGAGCAACCTTATCATCCTTCATATTATTATCATTAATAATATTATCATTCATATTAATATCCTTCATAATATTATCATTCATATTAATATCCTTCATATTATTATCATTCATATTAATATCCTTCATATTATTATCATTACTATTATTTATATTTGTATTTTCAATTAACATACATTGTTGTTGTTCACCTTCATTTGAACAACTATTTTTATTTTCCTTTGTTTCCTCATTTGGGTTTATTCCAAATATTTTATTTTGTTCCTGTAATTTTTCAATATATTTTATAATTTGTACAATATATGTTTCATCCTTTTCATTAGGTTCTACAGGGAAAATTTTTCTTTGCTTTTTTTGTTTTCTATTAATAAAAGTTAAAATATAACTGGACTTAAAATTATCATAATGTATATAGCAATTAGTACATATTTCTTTGTTCTTTTGAACGCTTTTATTTAAGGTTCTTATATCCATTTTTTGATATTTTTTTCTTTTATCTTCATTAATTTTATGAAACTTTCTTGAAGGTGATGGCTCATGAATGCTTTCCATTTTTGAATCATTTGATGAGATTATATTCTCATTATCATTAATCAGAGAATCTATTTTTCTTTTTTTATCTTTACATTTTATTGATATATCAAATGAATTATTATTATGTATATTATTATTATGTATATTATTATTATGTATATTATTATTATGTATATTATTATTATGTATATTATTATTATATATATTATTATTATTGTTATTATTTGACATATTGAATGACGATGAAGATGAAAAATTGGTAGACTCTTTTTTTTTAAAATTAATGTTTTCTCCATGTATTTCCATATTTTCATTTATCATATTATCATTATTCATTTCTTTATATATATCAATTTCTTTATCTTTATATTTTTCTCTTTCTTTACCTTTTTCTTTTCCTTTAGTTTGTTGTCTTCCCTTTTCATCTTCTTGTCTTGAACAATTTTTATTATTTTCTCTTTCATTATTATTATTTGAAGTCATTATATCCATAATTTTTTCTATGTCACTATTTATATTTTCATTAATCATATCGTTGTTTATAATATTTGCTGCTATGTTATTTGGATTTAGAAAAAATTCGTCAATACTTAACTTTTTGTATATATCATCATTATTCCTTATAAAATTATTATTAGAATGCTTCAATCGATCATAATGTTCGTATGTTATTTGTTGATTCTGATGACAGCATTCACCTTTACTTTTTATTTTCTTATAATCCATAGAAGTAGATGTATGTATTTTGAAACATTCTTCTATATTAGCAAATTCTTTTTTTAATATATCATCATTTTGAAGTATTTTTTGTATATCCATATAGGTATTGTTTGTAAAATTCATTATATCATAATCGACATTACACTTATCACATTCAAATGGAATATTATCCCCATCATCATTATTATTATTATTATTATTATTATTATTATTATTATTATTGATATTGTTGATGGTGTTTATATTGTTGTTATTGTTGATATTATTAATATTATTAATATTATTATTATCATTTTTTTCATTGTTATCATCGTTTTCGCTTTTCTTATTATTATTTTTATTATTACTATTATTAGTACTATTAATACTATTGTTATTATTCATCATATTATATGGTTCTTCCATATTATTATACATTTCAAAGTAAGAACTACATATTTCATTATTCATCATTTCATTATTATAATTCTTTAAACTCATATTTACACTCAAATCTGTTATCATATCTTTATTAAGATTTTCATATGTATCTAAATCATTTGAAGATATTTTTTCCTCATTCGTCTTTTCACTCATAAAATCTGCATGGGCATTTGGAACACTTATGCTGTTTTCATTGTCATTATAAAAATTGTATAAATTATTTACGTTCTGGATATTATTCATATTGTTTATATTATTCATATTGTTTATATTATTCATATTGTTTATACTATTCATATTGTTTATACTATTCATATTGTTTATACTATTCATATTGTTTATAGTGACTATGTTATTCATGTTATTCATACTATTCATATTATTTACACTGTTTGTATTATTCATATTGGGTATATTATTCATACTGTTCATATTATTCATATTATTCATATTATTCATATTATTCATATCATTCATATTATTCATATTATTCATATTATTCATATTATTTATACCATTCATATCATTCATATCATTCATATTATTCATATTATTCATACCATTCACATCATTCACACCATTCATACCATTCATATCATTCATATTGTTCAAATGAAAATTATAAAAATCACTCATTTGTGCATCATACTGATTCCCATTATTTTTATTTTGAAAAACAAAACTATTTTCTTGTGATATGGATACTTCCTTTTCTTGAGATCTATAAATATTGTTTTGTGGCATTATTTCATTTTCACCTGACAATAAGTAATCATAAGAATCATTATATCTGTTCTTATATGAATAACAAGTATTGTGTAAAACATTACTAGTACTATTATCAAAAATATTATCACCTTCCATTTTCATAAGTTGATCGTTATAATTTTTATGTTGATTATAATCTTTTTCATTATTTTCTCTGTAATTTTCTTCATCATTTTGGTTACCACCTTCTTTGATATTTTCTTCTTCATTTTCTTCTTCATCTTCTTCTTCATCTTCTTCTTCATCTTCTTCGTCATGTTCTCCATTTCCTTCTTTATCATTTTCATTATTATCATCTGTACTTTCATCACCATCTCCACCATCATTATTACTACTATTGTTATTTCTACCTGAACGGTTAAGGTAATTATTATCATTGTAGTTAGCATCTGCATTTTGATAACCATCTTCATTATGATTGTTATTGTCATTGTAATTATTATTGTCATTGTAATTATTATTGTCATTGTAATTATTATTGTCATTGTAATTATTATTGTAATTGTAATTATTATTGTCGTTGTATTTATTATCTGCATTGTCGTTGCTACCTGCATGATTATAATTATTAACACAATGATTGTAATTATTAATATCACGGTTGTGATGATTCATATAATGGTTGTGATGATTCACATTATGATTGTAATTGTTCATATCATTGTTATAATTATTCATATCATTGTTATAATTATTCATATCATTGTTATAATTTTTCATATCATTGTTATAATTATTCATACCATTGTTATAATTATTCATATCATTGTTATAATTGTTCACATCATTGTTATAATTATTCATATCATTGTTATAATTATTCATACCATTGTTATAATTATTCATACCATTGTTATAATTATTCATATCATTGTTATAATTATTCATATCATTGTTATAATTATTCATATCATTTAAATATTTATTTTCCTCATCATTGTAATTATTGTTCCTATTAACTACAAACATATTATTACACATATTATTATAAAGAGGTGTAGTTACAAATTGTTCTCTATTCCTTCTGTCGTTTGTCTCACATAATGAATCAAGATGCAGTTGATCTAATAACAACTTTTGGTTTTGTCTGTTATCATGATGTGTCATATTATATATAAAATTTCCTTGCTCATCCACTTTATGAAATATTTGTTCGTTTATTATAATATTAGGTTTACAATTATTTTCTTCATTGTTTATAGAATAAATGTTTGAATGAATTATATTATCACTTGACATTTTTCTATATTCATAATTCTCAATAGTATTATTATAATAAATATTTTCTTCAGTCCTAGTATTTTCAAAATTTTTATTAATTGATTTATTATTTATACGTTCTACATCATGTTGATCTGAATATTTATTTGATGATGGAGTTATAGTTTGATCATTAAATTTATTCATATGTTTCTTTATATTTTGATCATATATATTTATGTTATCATTATATATAGTTGTAATAACCTCTTTATTCATATTCTCTACAAAATTACAATTCATGTTATTAACTGTATTTACTGCAATATTCTTTTCATTTATATGTTGAATATATTTTGTAGGTTCAGATATAAGATATTCTTGTTTATCACTTTTTATATTAACCTGATTATATATATATGGGATGTGATCTTTATTTTCATTATTTTCATTTATAAAACTTTTATCCTTTGAACAAGAAGATACAGACAATACTAATGGGTTATTTTCAATATTTAATTTCATATTAATATTCACATTCATACTATTAATATTATTATTATTTAAACTAGTACATGTATTATTTCTACACGATTTTGTGACACTCTCATGATGTGTTATATCATTCTCTTTTTTATTAATATTTATGTTATTACATGTGTCCTTATTAATATTATTATTATTATTATGATTATTTATTTTTTCTAGATCTTGCAACTTCTTTTTTTCATTATTATTATTTAAAGGTATAAAATAATTAGGAATATTATTTATATGATTATAATTAGAACTTGAAATATTTCTATAATTAACCATATGATCATCATTAGAAAAAGGTATCATATAATTTTTTTGATTTTTATTTTGATGAAAATTATTTATTCTTTTATTTTTATCATTATTAAATTTTGAATCTGAATCATAATCAACATTATTTAAATGACAACCTTGTATTTTTGTGTGTAAAATATTATCCTTTATGTTTTTCTCTATATCATTATTACAGTTCATGTTTTTTTCTTTCTCTTCATAATAGTTAGAATAATTTTGTGACAAATAATTTTCTCTTAAATTATCATTTCTTAATAAATCATTTGAATGTATAACCTTTTGAGTAATAGGACAAATATTAGAATATTTAGGTTTAACCATATTTGGTGTATTACAAATATCTGATTTATTATATGAGCCTTTTAGACAATTCTCATTTGAATTATTACAATTTATTTTTATATTTTTATTATCCAACATATTTATATCTGAACCTTTTTGATTATTATTAACAGTACTTACAGGTGTACTATTATTAATATTATGAGAACACTTGTTCTCATTATTGTCATGGTCATTTGTTTTTCTAGAACATAAATGAGAATCATGACAACAGTTAATATATGTATTATTCAAATTGGGGGGTTTATAATTATTATTACTATTATTGTTATTAACATTATTTTTTTTATTAACATTATTTTTTTTTTTATTTATATTTTTTTTTTTTTTTTTATTAACATTTTTTTTTTTTTTTTTTTAACATTTTTTTTTTTTTTTTTAATAACATTTTTTTTTTTTTTTTTAATAACATTTTTTTTTTTTTTATTAATATTATTATTTTTATTATATGTGCTGTCGTTTAATTTGTTTTTTATTTTTTCCTCTAAACATTCTGCACAATCACAAGGAATAATTTTGTTGTTCATATTTATTTTGTTATCAATACATATGCATATATTTTTCTGTACCATATTTTTTTCACATTGATGTGTATTGTTTAATTGGAGTGGGGTATATGTCTTCATATTAATATGGTTCTTATAACGTTGATATAATTTATCTATATCAAAATATTTTATATTTCCTTTTTTCAAAATTTGATCGATAATACTATCATAATTCAATACAATTTGATCTAATTTTTTAACTACCAATATTAAATTCTTTTGATCTTGATGAGCTGTTCCGTTTTTATTAGAATAGAATTTATGGAATGGTGACAATAAGTCCATATAAAAAGTTATAATATTAATATATTTAAGTTTGACGTTTGATAAGTTAATATTTGTATTTGTAAGTTTATCTTTTGTTCTTTTATCAAATCTATGGTGATTCAAATCAGCTTTTATTTTTTTTGTGGAACTGTTATCATAAGAATTTATACTCATATTAGTGTTATTCATGCATATCTTATTTGTTTGTTCTTCATTTGTCTGTTCTTCATTTGTCTGTTCTTCATTTGTTTGTTCTTCATTTGTTTGTTCTTCATTTGTCTGTTCTTCATTTGTATGTTCTTCATTTGTCTGTTCTTCATTTGTATGTTCTTCATTTGAATATTCTTCATTTGTATATTCTTCATTTGTACATTCTTCATTTGTACATTCTTCATTTGTATATTCTTCATTTGTATATTCTTCATTTGTATATTCTTCATTTTTTTGTAAATCATGTTTATGTCTCTTAGTTGTAATATTCACATTTCCATATATATTAATCTCATTATTTTCCCTCTTTTTTATTATGTCTGTATTTTCTTTTTTTGTCTTTTGATTTGAATATAAAATAACATATTTAATAAGCTCTAAAATAGCTATATGTTTTTGTAATTTAACTTTATTTTCATGTATTTCGTTTTCCATAGATTTATTATGCATTACTTTATAAACAACCTCTTGAGCTTTTTCTTTATAAATTTTTTTTTTTCTTTCATACTTATTGTTATGTTGTTCTTCTCTAAAATAATTATTATTATATTGATTCTTATGTTGTTTATTTGTTTTATTATTTATATTCATAAAACTGTTCAGATCATTATTATCATGATGATTTGTAGTATTTATTTTATTAAGAAGAATATTATCATCATCATTTCTTATTTCTATACTGTTTATAATATCATTCTCATCAATATGTATAGAATCATCATCATTGTCCTCATTATTATCATTGTCCTCATTATTATCATCGTCTTCGTTATTATCATCGTCTTCATTATTATCATCGTCCTCATTATCATCAACGTCTTCACTATCATCATCTTCATCATCATCATCACCTACTCCATTTTTATATGTACATATCGAACTATTAAATCTTTCTATTTCTATATTCTTATGTTTATTACCCCAATTTAGTAATTCATCAAAACATTTCTTCTTACAACCTATCTTTTTTTTTTTCTTTTTCTGATTCTCAGTATTTACTATACATTCATTTATTTTGTCTAAAATAAACTTATTTTTCACATCATTACCAAAATAATTATTATTTAAATTATTTAAAGAATGAATAATCATTTTATCTTTATCTACATCTATTATATTATTATCTTTATATTTTTCATGAAACATATATATATCTAGATTATTTCTTTCGATGTTATCATATAATAACTTTTCTATTAAATTATAAACTTCTATAACAATAGTTTGAATTTGATTCACCAGAGTTTCATGTATGTGTAATATGTCCATATAAATATTACTCAAGTCTATTTCCCCCATACTTAAATTCATGTTATTTTCTAGATTGTTATTTCTTTTCATTTTAAAAATAAAATAAAAATATATATATATATTATATATATTATATATATGTATAATAATTTTATTTGTTAATTATTCACTTCAATGTATATCTGAACCATACCATTTTTTTTTATACAATGGAATTAGACATACATGTTCGGTTATTATAAAATAGTATATATCATATATATGTAAATATAAATATAAATATATATATATATATATATATATATATATATATATATATAATGGCTAGTAAATGTTTTATTTTACTTTAATTATAATAACAAAAACATTAAATATATACATATATATATATATAATTTAATTATTATATATCTTTATTTATAATGAAAAATATAATTATACTAAAAATGTAGCATATGCCCACATAAATATATAAATATATATATATATATATATTTTGTTGGTGCTTTAATTAAAATGTGTATACAAAATTTTTTTTATTATATTTTTTTAATTCTACTGTTTTAATTTTTTGATGGTTATTTTTTTTTTTTTTTTATTATTTTTTTTCAATGTTTCTTTTCAATCTCCAACAGAAGAAATACATATGTTGTTGTATTTTAAAACATTGAAAAAAAATAAAATATAAAGGTATATATAAATGTATATGTATATATGAATTCTATATATATAATTAAAATGGATATATAATTTCTCACAAAATATATATCTATGATGATTATATATATATAAATACACTTTATTTGTCTTTAAAAAATATATATATATATGTATATTTATTTATAAATGTATAGAAAAAAAAAAAAATCTATATTAAAATAAAAAAAATTTATAAAATCCCGCTTCTTTCTTAAAAAAAAAATAATATAACATAAAAATAAAATAATCTTATTTATAACATATTTATTAAAATATTATATGTGATATTTTTTTTTAATAAGAAATAAGGTCGAGATTAAAATAAAACATAAAAAAAAAAAAAAAAACTTAAGAGGTGGAAAATGAAATATATGAAAATATTATATTTTGACACAAGTAATATTATATAAATAAATTAAAATACAACACAAATATATATAATGTATATAATTATATTAATAATATGCATTATTTTTTTTTATTTTCTAATTTTTCTCAAGCAAAAATTATTAATTATTTTTAATATATATATATATATATATTTATAATATATGTCTACTTCCAAAAATAAATAAGTATACAATATATTATATATATATGTATGTATATTTGTTTAGATGGAAAAAATAATCATATATATATATATATATATATATATATATATATATATATATTAATATTGTTTACATTTATACACCCCAATATAAAGAATTAGATATATAAAATAAATAAATGTATTTTTATATTCTGCTTATTTTTTTTACTACCGTTCTTTTCTCTTATAATTTTCTTGTTTTCATATAATGAGATTATCATCATTTTTTATGTATGGACAAATAAACATATAAGCAGATATAAAATATATGTATAAACGAATATATCTAATAAAATATGTAAATACAAATAAATAAAATAAAAGGAAAGTACGAATGAACATTATATATATATAATAAATATTATGTTAAAAGCTTAATTATAAATTCATTTTTTAAATAGATGAAATATATATATATATATATATATATATATATATATATATATATTTTATTTTTTTAATATTATTATATACATTTATTAAAATAATTTTTTAAAATTAATAATAAATGTGTAATGATTATAAACAATGTAAAAAAAAAAAAAAAAAAAATTACATAAAAATAATTATATAATATTCTATATAAATAAATATATATATAATATATATATATTACTAGGCTGAAAAAAATACAGACAATATATTGTAGAGATACTTAAAATATATAATACTTTAATTCGTAGCACAATGTTAATAATATAATATATTTATAAAAGAAACATTGAGAAAAAATATATTTTAATATATCTCAATATATAACTCCATATTTTCTTAAAAAATAATAATGCTATTCAAAACATAAAATAATGTAATAAAATTAAAGATAAGGAACATATATATATATATTACATACATAAATGTATTTCAATGTATAATATATATAAGAGGAAAATTTAATATTTTAAAATAGGATTAAATTATTATATATACTTATATTTACATTACATTTTTTGTAATTCTTTTTTTTTTATATATAAAATTTTTTATAATATATCACATAATAATACATATTATAAATAATATATCACTTTTATATTAATAGCTTCTATTATTTTGGTGTTTGAAAAAAAAAAAAAAAAAAAAAAAAATTATTATATGTTTATTATATATATAATAATATTTTACATATTTATTCATATAATAAATTATTTATATGAAAAATATTTCATATAAAATAATTTATATATAAATTTCATTTGTCTATAGAATAAATAAAGTATATGTATTTATATACTTTTTCTCATTAATTTTTATTATAAAAAAATATTAAGAATATAAAAAAAAAAAATTCTTATCAAAATTTTATATTCTTTATAATTATAATTACATATATATATTATATATATTTATTTATTTATATTATAAAAAGGTATAATTAAAAAAAAAAAAATAACAAAATTTCCGTGTACGTAAAATAAAAACATAGTATGCACTTTTTTTTTCCTTGCTAAAGTTTTCATGTACTCCTTATGTATCTCGTATGAGCAAAAAAAAAAAAAATTTGCAATTAACTTTCTTAACATAAAGAATAAAAAAAAATATAAAATAAATAATAAATAATAAATAAATATTTGAAAATTATTATATATAATATATATAATGTTTTATATTTGTATTGCTGTAAAAGAAAATATAAAACGGAAAATATATAAATATATATATGTAATATATATATTCGTAATTAATTCATTTTTATATAAACTTTTTGAATTTATATTAAGGTCATAATATTACATTAAAATTATTATTTTATAATTTTATAATTTTACAATTTCTTTTTAAACATATATATATATATATATATATATACATACATACATATAATATATCAATAATTTGAATAATTTATATATATTTACATTTTTTGTTCATAAATATATTAATTTGTGAGGGATATGTTTTGTGTATATTCCTTTTTTTTTTTTTTTTTTTTTTTTTTTTTTTCAAATGTACAGTCTATATATTATTTGATTAAAATGATACTAGGAACGTATATATACACATATTTATACACATATATATACACATATATATACACATATATATATACATATATATATATATATTAAGTTTATTTAAAAAAAATAAAAAAAAGAAAAGAAAAATGTCTATATTTGATTTCCAGAGGTTAATAAGAATTATATTATTTGTGTCAATTTTAATAGGATAATTATTTTATTTTATGTATATAAGAATTATATATATATATATATATATTATATTTTAAAATTGTGCGTGTAAATTACTGAGAATATATAATTCTGTTTAAAATGAGTTATAAAAAAAGAAAAAACTTCACGTTTATGAAAGAAATTAAGTTTTTTTTTATAATAATATATAAATTGATATTTAATATTTTAAAAATTATATATGGGGAAATAATATTAAATAAAGATAACTTATAGGCACATTATATATACATACATACATAAATGTATCCTTTTTTTTGTATAATAATTTGTAGGTGTTTAACAATAAATATAATTATTTTTTTAAATATTTACAATAAACAATAAAGATATATAACACGTATTATTCTTTTGCCTTCTTTTATATCATTCTGTTCTGCATTTTTTTTATAAAAAGAAAATCGTAAAATAAAATGTACATATATATTTTTTTTTTTAAATATATGACATTACAATGTTTATTATTATAAAGGATAAACAAAAGAAATTTTAACTCTATACATATTTATAAAAAAAAAAAGAAGAGATTGTCATGTATCAATAATTTCTTTTTTCTTTTTAAAAGAATAGTAAAATTGTTATGTCTGTATATATATAAAATATATATAATATATATATATATATATATATATATATATATTTGTATACTGAACGAATAAAATAATAAACAAATTGAGAAACAATAAATAAAAAATAAATAATATTTTTTATATTGTATGTATTTGGAACATGAATTATATTATTATTTTATTTTTCATATATTTTTTTTATAATTGTAATTAATATATAATTAAATAAAAGAGTACATATATATATATATATATATCATGTTCAAGTGTAATATAATTAATTCTAATTATTCAAATAAATTTTATTACACAAATAATATAAATATATATTTTATATAATTATTCCTTTAAATTTTATATATATTTTATATTTATTTTGCTGCCTGAAATATCTATTTTTTTTTCTCTCTAAATTTCGACAGCTACAGGATTTGAACCTGTGCGGGCAGAGCCCAGTTGATTTCGAGTCAACCTCCTTAACCACTCGGACAAACTGTCTCAAATTGTACTTATTAATAATGTTTATATATAATCATATTTAAAAAAATGAAATATAAAATTTTATTTTTCTTTATAAAATTAAAACATATATATATAAATAAATAAGTAAACATATACATATATATATATATATTAAATAACATATTGAATTTTATGTTTATATTATTTTTAATTTTATTTATACATTTGTTTCTCTTTAAAAAGAAAAAAAAAAAAAAAAAGGAAAAGGAATATACATATATAAATATGTGATATATTATATATATATATATATATATATGTATATATTTTATTATGTGCCTTTTGGTGCTTCCTATTCAGACACTTTTCTCATAAAAAAAAAAAAATATATTGAATGTAAAAATATAAAAAATATACATACATACATATGTATATATATATGTTACAATTTTAATATGTATATATAATACTATAGTGTATGTTCATTTATGACCTGTCCAATTATAAATATCGTTTATAAATTTTCTTATTAAAATGTAATAAATAACAAAAAAAAAAAATAAAACAAATCAAAAAGGTATTCCAACATTTATCATTAAAAAGAATATAGGAAAATACAACCTGTATAAATACTGTCTTCATTTATTTCGATTTATTTCTTTTCTGAAATTTTATTGTAAATTCGTTTTTCTCTTATAATTAATAAAAAAAAAAAAAATAAAAAAAAAAAAATAAAAAAAAATGTTCAATGTAAGTTCATTAATATACTTTGGCAATAATAATTCTATAAAAAAAAGTATAGCAGGGGATATTTTTATATATACGTCTAAAAAAAAAAAAAATAACAAATTTTTTGAAGCTTCTTTAACCCACGACATCAATGATAATAAAGAAATAAATAATAATCATTATAACAACAATCTTGATGATAATATATGTGAATATAATTGTAATGTATATAATAAATGGGAAAAATATTATTGTTTTATTAAAGCGAATTTTTTTTATATATACAAATTAAGAGGAGATTACAAACCGCATGTCATTTTCTTGTTAGAGGGAAATGAAATCAAAAGTGTTAATTATTATATAGCTATAAAAAATAAAGTAATACTTCAAAAAATGAAACCATAAAAAAAAAAAAAAAAAAAATATATATGTATGTATATATATATATATATATATATATATATATATATATGTATATATCTATTTATGTATGTATTTATGTGAATAATTTTATTTTATCCATCATCTGAACATATCTTTATTTTTTATATTAAATTGTAAGTTTAGATAATTCAAGAAATAGACGATTTTCCAGTAGGAGAAAATGAAGATTTAATACAAATAAAAATCCCTCAAGAAAATAAAGAAGATACTTATATTTTATATATAAGAGATATAAGTACTTATAAAAAATGGATGAACATATTAAAGAGGTCAAATTATTTGTATATATATAATAATATTAATACAGTAAACGAAGAAAATGAAGACATCAAAAAACAATTAGAAGATACAAAAAGGTTAAATGATATAGAGATAAAAAATAAAGATATACACATTAAAGAGCTCAAGTGTCAAATAAACTCATTAAAGGTAAAAGATAAAAATATAAAAATAATAAAACAAGTATATATATATATATATATATATATTATATATACAATTAATAATTTTGTATTCTTATAATTATCTTTGTTTAGGATGCAGTTGAAAATATAAGGACAAAAAATAAGAGACTACAAATCGCAGCAGAAGTGAATGTAAAAAGTGCTGATGAGTATCTTCAAAAAAAAATGAATGAAATGGAATTTATGCAAAATGAAATAGGCATAAAAATGGAAGGTAAAAAAAAAAAAAATTAAAACAACAAATATACACACAAAAAAAATATATATATATGTATATTTATTTTTATTTATTTTTATTTGTGTGCCACCCTTTCTTAGAAAATAAAAATCTCAGGGAAAAAATCCAAAAGACAACAGAAGAATGCTACAAGAAAAACAAAGTGGTGAATGAACTGGAAATAGAAAAAAACACTCTTGAAAAAAAAATGAAGGATATTATGTTAACCTTAGAAGATGCATGTAGTGATCCAGAAAAACTTACTTTAATCAATTATAATACAAACGAAAGATATCAAAAAATTGTATTAAATAATAAAAACTTGAAACAAGAAATAATTAAAATGAACGAACGGTTTTATGAACTAGAAGATAGATATAAAGAGAAAATAAAAACAATAAAAGAAATTGTAGAAATAGGAGATATCTTTGATTATTTACATAAATTAATATTATTATGTCAAACCAAAATAAAATATTATGAACAAGCTTATAAATATAATGAAGAAGAAGAAAAGGATATAATAAATTCAATTCAATACATGATTAAAGAAACTAAAGTATCTGAAGCACATGCAAGAATATGTTATATTACACATAGATCAAAAATATTAGAAGAACGTTTAACTTATTATACTACACATAAAATCCCATCAGATTATTTTTATTTTGCATGTACAACATTAAAAAGATTAGGATGGATATTTGGAGAAATAGAAATATTATCACCCTTAAACGATAATCAAAATAATACATATTCTATATATTCATATGTAGATAATATGAACATCATACCTATGCGTGAACAAATATATTATAATGAAGGTCTAGAAGGAAGGAATAATTATAAAATTGTTAGTGATATTGATATATATACTATACCAAGAAAAATGTGTCCTTATCAAGAAATGCAATTATGTGAAAATAAATATAATTATATTAAAATTAAATTAAATGATCTTAAAAAGGATTTTAATATTTTTAAGAAAAAAACAAGACCACAAAATGCATCTATCATATCTGATTTACAATGGGCAGAAATGAAGAAAAATGCTTATGAAAGACTTGAGAGAAATATAATACTCTTACAGAAAAAGGTTGACAATGAGGATGATATGTAAGATATATAAATATGTATGTATATATATATATAATATGAACTTGTTTTTATTTACCCTATTTTATATTATTCTATTATAATATATTCTAATCGTTTGTTTTGATATATTTATGACCTTCCTTGCTTCATATCATAAATAAATATATACATATATATATATATACATATATATATGTATGTATGTTTTTTTTTGTTTTTTTTTTTTTTTTTTTTTTTTTTTTTTTATAAAAACAGGAAAACCCCATAGTCATAAATATAACATTATATCATTATATAATTAAATCATTTCAAATATAAGGGATAAAGGAAATATTACATTTGATATAAATATTAAACGTTTAATAATAACAAGTGAATAAAAATAAGAAAAAAAAAAAAAAAAACAAATCATATATATATATATATATATATATATATTTATACATATAATTATATTTATATATATATTAAAATATTAGGAACAATAACAAAAAAAAAAAGATTAATTTAAGGGAAATTTAAACTTTATATTTGGATATAATATATATATATATATATATATATAACAAAGGGAGGATTAAAAGAATATATACATATGTGTATATATATATATATTTATTTATATATATTTATTTATATATTTATTTATTTATATTCATTTTATATAACATCCCTTTTCTTGTTGTTAATTTTTCTTTTCATTCTTTTACGCCGGTCATCATCTTATAAAATTCATCATAATCTATAAATCCATCATTATTAGAATCGACCTCTTTGATAAGATTTTCAATAATTTCTTTACTAAATGATACTTGTACAGCACTAAAGGATAGTATTTTAAATAATTCATCCTTTGTTATAACACCATCACCATCTAGATCAAAAACATTGAAAGCGTTTCTACAAATAACATCTTGTTGGAATATACTATGATCTAAACAAGCAGCTAAAAATTCTGTATAATCAATTAGTCCATTTCCATCTGTATCGAGTTGTTTTAATAAAAAGAATAATTCTCTATCAAGTTCATTATCATTTACTTTTAAGCATTGAAATATTTCTGATATTGTTAATACACCATCTCCATTATTATCAAATGCTTCAAATGTTTTTTTTAATTTTCCTATATCTTTTTCATTTAATTGATATGCTATGCATGTAACAGCTAGCTTTTTTATTTTACATAATTTATGGAATTCTTTAAATTTTTCTATTAATGTTTTATTTAATGATTTATTAATAATAAGATTATTTGATTTAAATTTTTTGAACCATCTATGATTTAGAACTTGTTCAACATCAATTCTTTCTTTATAATTATAATTTAAACATTGACATATAAGATCTTTAGCATCATCACTAACTCTTGACCAATAATTTGAATCAAAAACGAATTCTCCTTTTTTAACTTTTTTTAATATTTCATCATTATTTTTTCCATTAAATGGTGGGTATCCACATAATAAAATATACATAATAACACCACTACTCCATATATCACATCTTTTATCATATTTACCTCTTAATATTTCTGGAGCAATATAATATGGTGTACCTACAACAGATTTTAAATTATGATTATTCATACATTTACTAGCGAAACCCCAATCTATAATTTGTATAGGAGAATCTTCAGTATTATCTACATATAAAATATTTTCTGGTTTTAGATCTCTATGCATAATATTTTTACTGTGACAATAATATAAAGCTGAAAATATTTGTTTCATAATTTTATATGCTTCATATTCTGAGAAGCTACCATATTTCACAATTTTATCGAATAATTCTCCACCATCACATAATTCTAATACTAAATATAATTTCTCATTATCTTCATATACTTCATATAATTTAATAATATTAGGATGATCCATTTGTTTCATAATTAATATTTCTCTTTTTAATCTTTCAATATTATGAATTTTCTTTTTTTCAATAATTTTAATAGCTCTTTGTTGACCTGTTCGTTTACTTACAGCTTTAACAACACTTCCATAAGAACCTTTTCCTAATTTATATCTATCTATTTCATATACATCACTTAATTCATTATTATTCATTAATATTATTTCTTGAATTATTTGTGATCTATCAAAATATGGTGATAAATTTAATTGGTTTGATAAAGGATCTTCATTTGAACTAACACTACATCTACCTTTTAATCTATTATCTTTAAAAGCTTTACTATCAAGAATTATTCTATTCTTATTATCTTCAAGTTTTTTAGATAAACATTTAGTGCATAGTGTTATAATAGAATAATCTTCATCACTATCAGCTAACGTACTTTTTGTTGTGCTCTTTACTTCTTCATTTTTTATATTTACTATTTTTTCCTTCTTTTTAATTTTTCCATCTTTTCTACACATTTGGACTTCTTCCACATCTGTCTCCTTCATTTTTTCAAAAAATTTAATAAAAAATGCCACCTTTAAAAAAAAAAATAAAGAAAAAAAAAAAAAAAAAAAAAAGGAAAACCTACTTTTGTGTTCTATGAAGAGCTTTCACAAAAGGGTTCTCAAATGATATCTATATATTATATATATATATATAAATATATATATATATTATATATATATATATTATATATTATATATACATTTAATTACCACAAAAACATAAAAATTAAAAATCTTAAAAATTGTAAAATATTTTATAAATCTAAAAAATAACAAAAACAACTATTACATAAAGGAAATATTACTACATGAATAAATTATTATAAAAAAAAAAAATAATAAAATAATAATAACAAGAAAATATAAAGTTTTATATTTAAAAGGGTGCTCTACAAATTCTAAATATCTATAACAAAACAAAAGACTTTTAACATAATAACATATAAAAATTTTAAATATATATATATATATATTTATATATTTACATATATTATGGATATAACAAAATATGTTATTTTTTATTCACCAAATATATGTAAATTAAAAAAAAAAAAAAAAAAATTGAAAGAAAGGAATAGATATAGATATAGAAATTCATTCCGTCTTTATTTTATATACAATATTATAAAAACGAAATGGTTTATATATATATATATATATATATATATATATATTTTTTCATTTAATTATTATTATTTTTTTTTTTTTTTTTATTTATTTCCTAATTCTGTTCTAAGAAGTGGCATCGTAAAAATCCATTTTTACGACAAGGTTACAAGGAGAAAAAAAAAAAAAGTATAAGCAACAACATGTATAATAAATAAATAAATAAATATATATATATATATATATATATATATATATATATATGCAAATATTCTATTATATAACTTGTTAAGTAATATTATAAAAATATAAGTAAGGATAAGGCTACAACCATCTTCTGATCCTACTTATAAATCATATCTTCTAAAGGAATGTATGATAATACATCAAAAAAAAAAAAAATTCAATATATATAATATATATAATTTATATATGTATAGGCACATAAAATACAAATATATAAATAATTAAGTCAATTATATTCTTAAGAATATTTCTACTATATTAATTATTTTATATATTTATTAAAGGTTCAAAAAAAAAAAAAAATATACATATATATAAACAAATATTAAAATTTAAAATTAAAAATAATATTAAAAATAAAAAATTAAATTAAAAAAAAAAAAAAAAAAAACTAAAATAAAATGAAATAAGATATCATAAGATAGGATAAAGAAATAAAGAAAAAGTCACAATATGAAAATATTTTATTTTAGGTCATATTTTGCACACAAAAAAAAATATAAAAATATATTATAAAATGATATAATTACAACAACGGTATTTATTTATTTTAAAAAATTATATCTTTTTCAGTTTTTTTTTTTTTTTTTTTTTTTAAATATACCATCATTATTATAATATATATATTTTTTTTTATTAGATGTAAAGTTTAAAAATAAATAACCTAATATATTTTTTTTTTCTTTTTTTTTTTTTGCTACCACTTTTTTTTTTTATTATGAACGTATTTAGAGTTATATGTTTTGGTTGTAAATATAATAATAAATAATAATATAGAATATAGATATATAAATAAATAAATGTTGTATTCATCTCTTTCTTGTTGGTGATCTGTTTTTTTTTTTTTTTTTTTTCTCATTATATATAGATCGCTTTTTTTGGTTCTCGCATATATATTAATATATTATATATATATTATATATATATATTATATACATATTAAAAAAAAAAAAAAAAAAAAAAAAAAAAAGGTTGTGACTTGTGACTGTTGCATGTATAATAATATTTATTATTAAAATATTTTTAAATACATAAAATTTTATCTATATATAACAAATTAATATATTTATATATATTATAAGAATTAAAAAAAAAAAAAAAAAAAAAAAAAGAAGTGCCTGTTGTAAAAAAGATTAATATGTATAAATAATATTATATATATTACAAATATATAAGAATGATAATATATATATAATTTTTATAAATTGTTCATTTACATTTCATAGATTTGTACTTAAAAATATATTACTATTTCAAAGGGTATATCTTATATATACATATATATATATATATATATATATATATAATTACGATATTTTTTTTTTTTTTTTTTTTTTTTTTTTTTTTTTTATTACTACTTTTAACAACACAAAAAGAAAAAAATGGAAAAAAAAAAAAAAAAAAAAAAAAAGCTAAGACCAAAAATGCAACCCAACCTGATGGTGTTTTTTTATTTATTATATATATATATATATATATATATTTTTTTTTTTTTTTTTTTCTTTTATTTCTCATTCCGTTTTATATAAATATTCCTTATTCCATAATATTATTTTGTTGTAAATAAGAAAGAAAAAAGAAGAAAGAAATCAAAAACTTCAGTTTAATATTTTATATGTAATATGAAGAGAATTATAAAAAGGTTATTATATTACAAATGGTACATTTATATTTTTTATATAAATGTAGAGTTATTATATTATATTTATCATTATCTTTTTAATGTCATGGAATGATAAACATATATATGATATATATATATACACATGTTTTATTTTTTTATTTTTTTTCTAATATTCAACTTATATTAAATATTGTTCATATTTTTGTTTGTTCATAATATGATGGTCCGATGTGTGTTCTAATTTTTTTTTTATTTTTTTTCTCATCATGGAAATAAAAAAATATAATAATGTAGTAAGATAGATTATTTAAACGTTATTATTTTAAGGACATATTATCTCCTACAAAAATTTTGTTAAAATTATTTGACTTTTTTTAAATATTATAAAAAAAATATATATATTATATATATATATTTTTATTTTTATTTAATAATTAAGCCACATATATATACATATAAATATATCGATGTATAATTTATTGAACCTTAATGTTTGTAAAATATAAAGAAAATATTACTTACAAAGAAATTAATAGATATTATAATTAGTTGAATGATATAATATAAATAATATTATATTATAAATTACATACTTTTTCTTAATAAACTGATATACTTATAAGGAATAAATTTACTACACTCAAAAATAAAATAACATGTTAAATATAAATATATTTATATATTATATATATGTAGATATTATGTATTTGTCATAATATTTCTTTCTTTCCTTTCCTTTTTTTTTTTTTTAACATGTAATCCTAGACATTTTAAATTATAAGTTTGCAATAAATTTTTCTTGGGTTGTAAAAATATATAATATATATATATATATATATATATTATACTTTAATAGTACTCATATATAATTATTTGTAAGCTTGAAGAATTTTTCTTTTTAAATATTCATAAAAAAAAATAAATAAAATAAAAATATATATATATATATATATATATATATATATTATACTTTAATAGTACTCATATATAATTATTTGTAAGCTTGAAGAATTTTTCTTTTTAAATATTCATAAAAAAAAATAAATAAAATAAAAATATATATATATATATATATAATATATGTAGAATTTGAAAAAAAAAAAAAATTATATTGTATTATATTATATATATTGAAAAAAAAGGGATTATTTTATTATTTGGTAGTTTTAATAAATATTTTTATCCTATTATAATATAAAATCGTTATAATATATTATATATATATATATATTGATTAAATTATATATCAAATAAATTAAATATATATATATATATATATATATATATATATATATATATTATATATAAATGGCAAAGATGATCATTTTGTAATATCCTTTTTTTTTTTTTTGTTTTTGCCCCCTCTGAAAATATATAATATATATTTAATATATATATGTTTATATAACCAGCTTTATTTTATATTTATAATATTTTTATCATATTATTTTATGATATATAGATAATGGTAACGTTTTAAAAAATGGAAGACTCAGATAGCACTGTTGAAGAAACCCTTGTCATGTTAAATATACCACAATTAAATAATGATGAAGAAAAAATTAAAAACTTAAATAGATTGAGAAAGAAAAAAGGAGAAAAAATATTTATTCCTGCTGATAATGAATATGAAAATAAAAGTAACGACAATATAACAGGGGATGAAAAAAAAAATAACGACAACATAACTGTGAATAAGAAGAATTATAAAAATGATTGTCATGATAATAATTCTTACAATAAAGATTATGATAATGATATAAAATGTAATACAAAAAAAAGTATGGACAAGGAAAAAAAAAATAATCTGGCTGATAAAATTAGCATAGATAATATTCCTCTACAAATTAATAATATAACATTAAATAAATTATTTGATGAATGTCCAGAATGTATTATAAATAATAAATATATTTTTAAAGGTATACATACTAGTAGTATAGGTACGAATTTGTTTTTTAAAGAACCAGAAAATCATAAACAAATAACAAATGAAACTCATTCAAATTTTTCATCTAATGATAATATTCATATGAATAAACAAAATGAAAATAAAATAACTAGAGATGACTTCTCAACATATCAAGGATACTCTACAAAAATTATTTCTTTTGAAATAGATTACTAGATTGATGGGTCACATAAAGATGTATATATAAACATATATACAGGTACATGCAAAAAAAAAAAAAAAAAAATATATATATATATATATATATACATATATATGTAAATATTTACTGCTCAGTATTTTCTTCATTTTTATGTTATTCTTCCTTTTATTATTGTTTTGTTTGATTTGGTTTTATTTTGTACTTTTCTTTTTTTTTTTTTTTTCTTTTCTCTTTTCTCCTTTTTTTTTTTTCTCTCCTTTTTTTTAGTACACATAAATATATATGTACATTTAATAACCTTTTTAACAACCTTTTTTAAAATAAATTATAAAAAAAAAAAAAAAAAAAAAAAAAAAAAAAGACTGTCAACATGATAATTTTACACATATGTATATCCCAAGTTTTTATTACATATAAAAAAATAAGGACATATTTTATTTTTTATTTTTTATTTTTTATTTTTATTTTTATTTTTTTTTTTGGGGGGCTGAATATTATGTACAATAAAAAATTATTATTTTCTTTAAAATTATTTCACTTGTTTTTTTGGAAAACATTTTGTTTAAGAATAAAAAAAATAAAATAAATAAATTAAAAAATAAAAAAAAATTACATAAAATAAACTACAAATAAAATAAAAATTTTGAATATATTTATAAATTTATAAGGGTATAAAAAATATATAAGTAGTGTTATTTTTTTTTAATTTTATTATATAATTTACAACAATATATATATATATATATATATATAAACTGAGGGGTACAATGAAAAAAAGAACTTAATATTTTTTAAATTAAAATATAACAAGATATGATGTATGTTGATAAGTATTAAAAAGAATTCAAGATTAATGTTAATAATATATGGAAAAAAATAAAATAAAAAATAAAATAAACATATACATATACATACATATATATATATCATATTTTAGTGTTTGAATTTCCTGTTTATATATTTCTTTTATAAAATGATTAGCTTATTTTGAAAAATATATAGATATATAATTAAGAATAAAAGTTTAATGTGACATGTATTCAAAAAAAAAAAAAAAAAAAAAAAGGGAAACATATAAAACATTTAAGAAAGTCTAAATGGATATCATCACCAGTAGTATATTTCTTGCATTTATTTTGGTAAGTTGATAGAAACACAATCATTCAAAAAAAAAAAAAATAAAATAAAATAATAAATAAATAAATAAATAAATAATAATTATTTAATAAGACATTTAACACTCTCCATATATCATTATATATAACATGACACATTCTTCCAGTGCTTAAAAAGTATATTATTATTTTTTTTTTTCTTTATAATATTATAGTTAATATTTATATCTTCTTGGATTTTTTATAATTATTTTGTTAATTATCATGAGTCGACAATATTAGCAGCACTAACATTTATAATCTCCTTAAGCACATGCTTCATTCTAGTCTTATTTATTCCGATTGATATATATCTAGTATCCAATGGAGTAATATATAATTTTAAAAAAATGAAAAAAAAATAATATGTATATGTATATGTATATATGTATATATATCTATATGTATATTTTATTTTTTTTTTGTAGAACCTTGAAATATCACATTTAGAAATAACACAAAAAGTTATATCAAAATTTTATCACTGTTAGTATAAAAAAAAAAAATATATATATATATAAAATATTTAGGGGGAATAATATATGTGTACATATATAGATACTTTATCACATAATTAAAAGAAAAAAAAAAAATAAAATAAAATCACACATTTTTATATTTTTATTTGCAGTTATGTTTTGGGTGTTAATATTTGAAGCATATGTTCTTGTCCCCTTTTCATATTTTTATATCAAAAATAAAAGTAAGCTACCCTACACACAAACATATATATATATATATATATATGTTTATTTATTTATATATTTTTATTTTTTTCCCTTTAGAGTCCTACAAAAACGAATTTGATGATAATGTCGTGCCTTTTGAAAATGCAATTGAATCATTAAAAAAGACAGTAGGATAAAAATTAAGAGTATAACAAATGTACAAATAATAAATATATATATATATATCCAAATAAATAAATATTTTTTTTTTTTTTTTTCCTTTTAGATATATTTTATACTTCTCTTAATTGTGTTGTCAATAATAGGTTTAATATATCGACCTGGTCACAAACTCGCAATGGTATGTATAAAAAATGTAGTGCACACCCCTTTACACATATATCAATATATATATATATATATATATATGTATATTTTATAGGAAAAAGGAAAGGAACTAGAGTATATTTCTGATCTATTCGACGTTAAACATAGTAAATAAATAAATAAATATATATATATATGCTAACATATTATCAATATACATATACATTTATATAAATAAAACTTCAAATATATAAATATATATATATATATTTTTTTTTTTAGCTGGAGAGTCAGCTATTATTTTCCTCATGGGCTGTGTTGTATTGACGGGTGTTTCTTTTTGGGCAACTTACACGGTAAAAATAAAAGGAAAACTTGGACATTTTAAAATTGAAACAATAAATAAATAAATAAATATAAATATATATATATATATATATATATAATTATTTAAACTGATACAATTTAATTTTTTTTTTTTTTTTTCTTTTTTTTTTCTTTTTTTTTTTTTTAGAGTTACGGAATAGCTTGTTTACCCTTATCGTTATTACAACAAAGAAATATTGACCATGATAAAAAAGAGATTGAAAATCGTTTTATGAGTTTAAAAGAAAAAGAAATTATGATAAAGGTAATTTTAAAGTATTATAAATAAATATATATATATATGTGTGTGTTGTATAAGTAAGTGAATATATCTTAAAGGTATACAATATGAAAATATAGATACATTTATAAATTTTATTTTTTTTTTTGCAGAATAAATATAATATGAATTGCGAAATAAAAGAGACTGATAAAGATGAAATGCTAAAAATTGAAAAAATGAAAAGGTACTTATATATATATATATATATTTATTTATTTATTTACTTATAATTTTCGTTGATATGTCTACAAATATAAAAATATTACATAAAAAAATATAACATAATATATATATATTTTTTTTTGTAGGGTCTTAAGTAAATATAATTATAAATTACAAGAGATAGAAAAATTATCTGAGTCTTGGTTATCATATTTAATAGGAATTGTATTTACTTTTAGGTGAAAATAAAAAAATAAAAATTAATATATATATATATATATATGTATGTTTCTTTTTAATATTTTCATTTTATAAATAGATTATTAATTGGGATGATTTTTCTTGCATTTTCTTTTATCATATACATATCATTATTAGCTTCCATAACTGATAAGGTAAAAAAAAAAAAAAAAAAAAAAAAAATTCATAACATCATTAAAATAGTACACTAAGAGAAATTAAAATGAATAAATAATAAAAGAAATATGTTAAATATATATATATATATATATTTTTTTTTTTTTTTTTTTTTTTTTTAGTATTTTAATTCCATTTGTGCCTACAAATGTGGCTTTGTGCTTGAACAAATAAACACTATTTTTAATTTACTTGACACTTTATTGATTTTTTTTTCCAAGGTTGGCAATATATACATATATAGATATATACACATATAATTATTCATAATATTATATATATATATATATATATATATATATATATATATTTATGTGTCCATTTGTTCCTCACAAAATGTTAACACGTACATTATATTTTAATTTTTTAGTTTTTTCCACTGGACATCTTGATAATAGCTAGTTTGGCTATTTACATTTTTTGTTGTTCTTTGTATGGAATTGTAAATGTAGGAATACGAATATTTTTTATTCCATTGTATAAATTAAAGCCCAAAAAATCATCTCCCGAGGTAAGTAAATAAATAAATAAATAAATAAATATATATATATATATATATATAACCATATGTTTATATATATATATATTTTATTTTATAGACCTTGTTGGTTTTGTGCTTTTTAATTATACATATTATTTTAGTGTTAATTATGACCCTACTAACGGTAAAAGGGAATCACATAAAAACAGTCATATATATATTTAATATATATATGTATATATTTATTTATATATTTTTATTTATTCATATTTTTATTCTTTTTAGATTGCACCAAATTATATAACCTACGGAATACAAAAAATTAAACTAAACGTTAGAATCAAAAAGAAAAATAAAATGAAAAATAATATATACACAATGTTTATATATATATATATATATATATTTTGTTTGTACAGGATAATTTAGGGTATATAAAATGTTCACTCAAAACAGATAAGCACATCTGTAAAATGTCTGTGTTATCTGTTTTTTTTAATAAAATTTTTTTTGGTAAAATAAGAAAAAAATATATATTTTATTCATGCAATAATATTTATATGTATAAGATATTAATTTTTTTTTTTTTTTTTTTTTTTTTTGAAGGTATCCCTTATTTTGCAAATAGTTATTTTTTTTCTAATTGGCTCTTTATAAGTAAAAGGAGAAAATAATATAATCATACTTGATAAGATAAAGCAAACATATATATTATATATATAATATTATATACCTGTACATATTTTTTTCTCTCCATAGTTATGTTTACGCTTTCCTTTTTTTATCGCCTTTTTTTTAATAAAATGAGTTACTTAGATAACATAGACGTAAGAGAATAATAAAATAAAATAAGACATATATATATAAATATATATATATATATTTATATTTCAATCTTTACATTTTTTTAGGAGAGTGAATTAAACAAAGAGAGTTTTGATGAAAGCATGAAATTATTACCCTTAGAAAAATTAACATAAGATAAGAAGTCTTTACATATAATATAAATATGTTCTTGTTATTTTTAATAATATATATATATATATAATATATATATGATTTTAAATAAAACCTTATAATTAAATAAGAAGATACATCTCTTCTTTTTTTTTATGTTTATTAATTGTGACGTTTTTTTTTTTTTTTTTAAATACTTTTACATAATTTATGTGTGCATTATATATATATATATATTTATTTATTCATTCATTTATGTTTTAATATTTTAAATAATTTTTTGTATTTATCACAAAGGGGGAAATAATAATAATTACATCAATAGATTATTCCTTTTTGAATATTTCCTTCTTTCTTTCTTTTTCCTTTTTTTTTTTTTTTTTTGTATTCCTTATTTAATATACAGAGAAATAATAAATATATATATTATATTAAAAAAAAAATAGAGACTTCATTTAATTTTTTTTTTTTTTTTTTGTTTTATTTATAATTTCCACTTGTTGAATATCTTATATTTTTTAATTTCTTAGTGTTAAAACGATACAAAAATAAATATAAATATACATATATATTTTTTTTTTATTATAAAGAATATTTATGTATATAATAATATATTTTCATTTTTAAAAAAGAAAAATGAATATTTATTTTATTATACAGTTCAAAAAAATTTTGTTCACTTAATAAATATTATATTATGCAAACGGTAATATAAAAATATATATTAAAAAAAATAACAAAATAATAAAATATAGTGTATATAATATATATATATATATACATACATATTATTATTATATATACATAATACATACATATATACATATATTTATTTATATAAATACATATTATAAATATTTTAATAAAATGAATATATATTTTTAAAATAACTTTCTCTTTTTTAATTCAATTAATAAAAAAGAAAGAAAAAAAAAAATAATAATAAAAAAAAGTATTACATATAATATATATGTATAAAGAAAGAAACCATCAAATTAACAAAAATATTATTATATATATATAATATTATTTTATAAATTAAAAAAAAAAAAAAAAAAATTCTTTATAAAAAGTTAATATATATATATATATATATTATATATGTGTATTGTTAATATAATA
>NC_041705.1:1443554-1468554 GCF_900097015.1 Plasmodium sp. gorilla clade G2
CAAATTATATTAATTTTATTTAATATATATATATAAATTTTTTTTTTTTTTTTTCTCCTTTATTTTGATTGAAGATTATTATATCAAAATATATTATATATGTCACCTATAAACCCCTTTTTTCAGTTTTCCATTTTGTTTATGGATTTCAGAAGAATCCCATTAAAATCATGTTATTGAAAAAGCACCCTTTTTATTATATTAAAAAAAAGAATGTCATGTCCTTTTCTTTTTTTGCACATTGTAATATAAAGAAAAATGATAAGGCTTATCAAAATATTTATAATTTGATGTTCTATTATAATAATATAAGATATAATACCAATATTAATTTAACTCAAAAGAAAAATAATTTATTTGAAGAAGAACTAACAAAAGTATTTAAAGAATATCCAATTCTTAAAAGAAATAATATATCACATTATGAAGAAATATTAATAAAAGAAGATGATATAAACAACAAGTATAAAATTGGAGATATCATTTGTATAGATGATCATACATTTGGTGTTGTTTTACAAATTAATCAAAATAATACAATCATAGGTAAAATTTATCAAAAAAATATAAAAAATAAATATAACAACAATAATATTATTAATATTAATATAAATGAAAAAAGAAATGTATACTCTCCATATGAATATTTAAAATATTTATTCTCAAAACATAATAATAAATTAAATATATTTCATCATAATAACAAAGAAATTTATCATAAAAAATCAATTAAAAAACAACTACACAGTAATATTTTCTTAATAGATATTTTCAATAAAATAAAATACGGACAAAAAATCTGTGTAATCACAGAAAAAGATAAAGCAAAAAATGTTATGCTAATTTCTTTAATTTATGAAAATCTATTAATCAACACAATTTGTAAAAATGAAAACCTTTTCATTATTTGCTCAAATATACATAAATCTGAATTAAAGCTTTTTTTTCAAGAATTACATGAACTGTTCAGGCAAATGGTGAACAAGTCAGGTAAAAATAATAATAATAATAATAATAATAATAAAGGAATGGACAATATAAATAATATAGATATAAAAATGAATAATATGTATAAAAATAATGATATATATAAAACCAATATTGTTGACAAATTATATTCAGAAAATTATATTTACGATGATATAAAAATACCGAATGATATTTTGTGGATAAATTCTACAACACACTATGACACACAATATTCTTGTTACCTTGCCCCTATATTAACAACATATAATTTGAATGAATATAAAAAAAAGTATAAAAATATAATAATGGTATTTTATAATGTAACTCGATATAATGAAATCGTTACAGACTTGCAAAATTATATGAATATATTTATGAAAAATTATTATAATAATAAAAAAAAGGAAGAAATAGAAAATAAAATAAAAAAAAATATATGGAAAGATGAGTTTTTTATTACATCCTTACCTTTGTCGGCACATAGTATTATTTCAAAATATTTATCACATGCAATGTATCCACATTATATGGAAAAAGAAGAAGACGAAGTAGGAATAGAATTAAAAAATAATAAATATATATATGATAGTACATCATATAAAAATAATAAGACCGATATATATGATAAAAATGATATGTCATACACATTAGATAGTTATAAATATTATGATTACATAAATTTAAATATCTCTAATTTACAAATAAATAATATATCAAATAGTGTTAGTTCATTTTGTTTTATTGATAAAACACAACATGAATTAAGTCGAATTAATGATTATGCATTATCTTTATGTGATAATTATATATCACTGATAGATAATAAATATAACATAAATCCTGAAATGGATATGAATTCTTTTTTACATAATAAAATTATTGAGAATAATCAAATATGGTATATTGTCAAAAAAGATATTCAAGATATTTTTAATAAAAGAGATGAATATATTAAATTAATTGAAAATAAAGGTAAAATGAATATATATATAGATCATTGGGAAGAAGAAAATTTTGTGCATTATAATAATATATATTATATTATTGTATATAAAAATTTCAATATATTCAATTTAAATTCTTTTCAACTACTTGTCTTATTAAGGTCATTAATATATTCCAATTTTACCAACCCAAATATTTCAAAAGACCATATTCATTTTTTTTATGAACAATTTTTTCATTATTATTATCAGAATTTCAAATATTTTTCTATATTACATGATGAATATTATAAAAATTTAAAAAAATTTAAACAAATAGAAGGAGCACAAGAATTTATTAATAAGGTTGACACTGTTATGAAATATATAAAGCCCAATTTTAAAAACCAAAAAAATTTTATTTAAATTGTTTTATAAATAATATTAATATTTATGATCAAAAAAAGGGAAAACAAAATATATTATTTATTTTTTTAATTTTTTTTTTTTTTTTTATGACTTGTTCATAATTTTGTTCATACAAAATGTTATGATAAAAAATATATTTTTAAAATTCACAAAAAAATAAAAAATAATAAAAACATACGTAAGTTTATGTACATATATAAATTAAAATGTTGCAAAAATATATAGGTAAAATTACACTTTATTTTTTATTCATATCATGAATAATCATTATAATCATTGTCATATGAATCAATGTCATTATCCATGTCACTATCCATGTCATTATCCATGTCATTATCCATGTCATTATCCATGTCACTATCAATGTCACTATCCATGTCACTATCAATGTCACTATCAATGTCATTATCCATATCATCATCATCATATTCGTCATTATCCTCTGCCTCCTGGTCTTCTTGTTCATCTTCCTCATTTATAATATTATTTAGATCATTCTGATCCTGATCCAAATTATTAATATTTTTCATTACATTAACATTTTTGTCCTTGGATGTTTTATTAACATTTCTTAATTTGTCTAAGTCATCAAATTCGATATCTTTAAATTCATTTTTTATATTTTCTTTATCATATGTATTATCTACTTGATCATATATATCTTCGTCATCAATTTGTTTAATATCTTTTTCGAAATTGGAGTTTTCATTTATAGCTCGACGATTTTGTTCATTTATGTTTTTATTATTATTATTATCAATATCGCTTGGACTACCACTTTTACTACCACTTTGAGTTTCACTTTTACTACCACTTTGACTTCCACTTTGATTACCACTTTGACTATCACTTGGACTTATTGCAGCTTTTAAAATAATATTATCTTTTAATTCATCCTGTGTATTTTTTAAAACAATTTTATCAATATTATTTATTACAAAGTTTAATATTTTTTTATTATTCGCATTAATAATTACATGAAATACACTTGGAGATCCTAGTAATATTCCTTCTACTGGTTGAAGAATATTATCTTTAAAAAAAACAACAACTTCTTTACCTATATTATTATTCCAATCTCTTCTACATATTAAGATATTTTTTTTGGGTAAAGAAGATACAACTAATTCAAAGAATGGTAAAATTACTATTTCATCTTCAATTTCTAATTCTTTTAATCTCTCAGCAATTTTTTTTACTAATTGTTTTAAATCGAAGAGTGTAATTTTATAATTTCTTCCTTCTTCTACTGTAACGAAGATATCTATTTTACCTGCATACCATGTAACATCATATAGATCTAAATTAGATGGTCTTCTTAATTCTTTAAATGGAAAATCATACATGATTACATCTCTTATAACATCTTCTGTTCTTTTCCTCCATAAACAATTTAAAGGATCATCCCACTCATATAATATTTCATTAATTGGTGATTTGGATCTTGTATATAAAACATTATCTTCTAATAATCGAAAATTTGTGTATTTATTTTGTGACTCCATATTATTATTATTATTATTATTATTATTATATTCTTGTCCAAATTTTTGATTCATGTGATCATTTATTTTATCCATCATCATCATATTATTTAACGGTTTATCATTTATATTATTTCTTATATCATCCATAATATCATTTGATGATGGATTATTTCCATATAATTTTGTTAATTCATTTAAACGACCAATCTTAACACTAGGAATTGTAATATCACTTATATTATTCATTTTCTCGTTCATATGATCATTTGTCCATGAAGTTAAATTCTCTTTATTATCATATACGTCTCTCATATTCATAAACAATTCACTACCTGCACTATTTTTGTTTATATTATTGATTTCTTCATCTTTTTCTTTTCGATATTTTTCATAATTTTCATAATATAATTTTTTTACATATGGAGGAAATAAATTTATTTCATCTTTATTTAAAGTCCATTTGGAACGTGAAACATTTTTTCTTTCATCCCATTTTATAATTTCTTCTTTTGCTTCTTTAATATTTTTTATTTCTTTCTTATAGTATAATTTTCTAACATCATTTGTTGTTATTTTTTTTTCATTATGTAACAGACAAAATAAATCATTATTCGTAAGTACATCATTATTACCACTACTATTATTACTATTAATATTATTATGATTAATCTCCGTTTTATTCATACAATTTTTATTACTTTCTTCTTTATCTTTCATTTGATCATTTTGCATTGTAGTAGCACTATCGTGCAATGTGTCTGAATTATTCATGTTCATATCGTTCTTCTTTATTCCTTTCATTTGTTCATTCATTAATTTTTCTTTATATTCATAATAACCTGTTTTATCATAGGTTATATTATATTCCATTTCCATATCTGTTTTATCATATTCTATATTATTTTCATGTTCTATTAATTCTTGTGTAGATGGCCATGGACCTATACCATTAAATGCAGCATCGTATTCTGTAAGATCATCTTCTAAATCATTTTTATCAAAACAATTTAACGTAGCACAATCATCGGGATCATGTTTTATTTTATCGTTTAAAAAATAAAGTGAATATCTTGGATTGTTTACATCTACATTTTTTATTAAAGCAGGATGTATATATTTCTCATATTCCACATCTTCAATATAATCCTCTATTGTTGGTTCAGGCAACTCTTTGCTCTCTTTCATATTTTCTTCATTCCATTTTTTATATTCCTCGAATGACATTTTCTTCAGACCATGTGTTAATTCGGCAACATTTTTGTCCTTCTCTTGTTTATCGTTCAAATTATCGTTATCATTCCCATTATATTTTTTGGTATACAAATTATCAGGTACAGATATATACGGATATCTAAAAAGAAATAAATAAAATATATATATATATATATATATAACTAGGCACACATATGTTAATATATATATATTATATCATTTTTACATTGGTTCTTCAGGAATGTTATATTTAATATATTCTTCTGGTATCGTATTTTCAAACGTTTTAGCTATATCAGATGCATGTAATTCTTTTCTTCTTTGCTTCCTCTTTATCTCATACAAATCATTTTTGATAAAATTCCAAGGCGATCTTTCTTTTGTTTTAATGTCAAAAGGAATTAAGCTATAAAAAGGAATGAAGGTAAAAATATAAACACAAAAGTGTGTACATACTAAAAAAAATATATATGTATAATTATATTTATATTTATATTTTATTTATTGATACATATATTTTTATACCTATAATTATATGTTAGGGTTTTCCCACTATAATATTTTGAGACAAAAAAAATAATATATAAAAAAAAAATCAACAATACATTCTTATATTTTTTCTCTTTTGAATAATTAAAAAACATCCTAATATTTTTCAAATTCCAAAATAAAGAAAATAAAAAAAAAAAAATTATAATATACAGTCACAGCACTTCTCTCAATTTAATTATTTTTTACAAACTGGTATATATACCCATAACATGTTCCTCTTTATTATTTCAAATATTTTATGATTCAAACTCTAAATAGTTGTATATCCCTTAACCAACAACAAAAAAAAAAAAAAGCTATATTCTTCCAAAAAAAATTTTTTTTTTTTTCTTTTTTTTTTTCAATACTTAATGGTAACAATTCATAAATGCTTTCACATATTTAAAATATTATTCTCACAAAAAAATCTTTTCATATATTTAGCATTTCGAAATTTTATTAGAATATATAAAAAAAATTATATATAATTATTATACCCCCATACATACATATATATATATATATATATATATATCATAAATTATAACAGATTTTATTTTCTAATGCCAATTTAAACATTTAAAGCTAATTTTTTAATTTAAATTTCATTTAAAAAAGAATACACAAAATTTATATTTTTTTACTTTTTTCAAATAAGAATAATGTAAAGAATGTGTACAGAAATTAAGAATAACCGAATAAAAATTATTAGTACTTATAAAAATTATATTGTTTCTATTTATTAGAAAAAATAGATCAATCATAGAAAAAAAAAAAAAATAAAATAAAAAAAAAATAAAAAATAAAAAATCCTTCTCATCCCAATTTTACATCTTTCACCCTTACTTCATTTTTAAAGCTTCAATGTTATTGAAAATTATACTTCACATGAAAAAAAATCAGAAAAAAATTAATGCGCCACTCCTATTAAAATTTATTTAAGACCTTTTCATACTATAGAATGATAATTGTAAATTTTATATGACCTTTTAGCATTACATATATATATATATATATATATTTTATAAAATAAACCTTTTTTCAAATATTCTCAAATTGTTAATATTATAAACAAGCTAACATTTTATAAATTTTTCATTTAGCAAAATATACATTTAAAAAAAGAAAATAAAGTAACACTTCTTTTTCATGCAACAAAATAAACACACACACAAAAAAAAAATAAAAAGAAAAAGAAAAAGAAAAACATTTTTTTTTTTTTCAGGCAAAAAATATAAATTTATATATATAAATATATATTTTGTTCAGGTAAAAAAAAATAATATATATTACTTGTTCAGGCGAAAAATATAAATATACATATATAAACATGTATTTTGTTCAGGAAAAATAAAAAAAAATATGAACATTTATAAATTTTCAGTTCAGGAAAAAAAAAAAAAATACACACATACATACATACATACATACATACATACACACATATATATATATATATATATATATATATATATATATTTATTTATTTATTTATTTATTTATTTATTTATAGATTCATATGTAAATCCATTTAAAAGTGACTTCTATCCAACTTGACCAAATATTCTATATCTGCTGGATTCCTACTTAACCATCTTTTTGGTACTTGTGTAGGTAAAAACCAATCTACTTCGTCAATATTTTTTGTAATGGACGATTTCAAAATTAGTTTTAAAAATTCATGTCTCATTTCTTCAAAACTTTCATATACTTCATTTCTTTTTTCAAGCATGTAACCACATGCCTTATTATGGTTTAATAATTTATATAACCTCAAATACTTAGCAGAACTTCCATATTTGAATGTAGCTGTATAGATAACTTTGAATATGGTTAAAATATGATCTCTGAATTTGGAAGAATTACTTGGTTCGACAAAAATTATATAGGAATTATTTTTAGCCTTTTTACAATTTTGCAAGGAATCTGCTAAACTATTAAACATATCAACAACTGTTGGTGAAATTTGCAAATCTTCTTCCCAATCACAGCTATTTCCAATATCATCCATTCTGCATGTTATATAATCTAATGTACTTTTTGCAAAAATATATTTGAAAGTATATAATTCAATAAAATCTGTTTTAGTATTCACTGGAGAAATATTTGATTCAGCAACTACACCATTTAAATAATTATCTTTATAATATTTCATGCTTAGTATCTTAATAAATTCTACTTTTCTCATAAGATATAGATTTTTTAATTTATCACATTTAAGAGCTTCTTTACTAGCTTCTCCACTAAATTCTATACCAACATACCTACCAACTGTTCCCCATTTTTCAAACATTTGAACAGCCAAAGGATGATTTCCATGTCCGATTTCCATGATAGTATCATTTTCACTAATTGGTGAGAAAAATTCTTTATTTTTAATTTTTATTTTTTTTATTTTTGATCTTAACATTTCTGTGATTATATCAACAGCTAGTTCTGTTGTAATACCAGTAAATGGTCTAGTTTTGTCAATACTTTGTGTGTAAAATTCATCCCAACATTTTTCCTCTTCTTCAGGAATAAAATCACAATGAGCTACTGAATTATCATCATTATTTAATATATCGCTATTGGAACAACTATTTTTATATGTATCACTATTTGAAGCCATTTGTTCTTGTTTTATTTGTTCTATATTTTCATTAAGCATTTTATTAATTTTACTCTTAATTAAACGTTCACTTCTTTTTAAAGGACTACACAAATAGGACACATATTCATCCTTAATATTTTCTGGTAATTCATTCATATTGGATTCGTTCATAAGCCATTTATCTTTAGTAATACTTTCATATGTTTCCTTTTCAATTAAATACTCATTTTTACTTTTCACAGGTGTACGTATATTAACTAATTCATCACATAAGTCTTTTTTTTTTCTGCTACTACTACCTCTAGATTTCACATTGGATGATCCTTTTTTAGTAATATTACGTCTTTTACATCTTTTTGGTGTAGTGTATAAAGATATCTTATCTTCTTTTTCTTTATCACTATAAATATCGGATTTATCATAATTACATGGAGTATATACTCTCTTTTTTGTACTATATGAAGTTTTCATATAATTATTATTTTCCTTGAAATTGTCTTCTTCAGTTCTGTGAGGTGTTTTATTATAAAAAGCCATATCATCACTACTATCAGTTTTATTGGAAAAACTATGTGTCAAATTATTTAATTCACATGAAGATTCTTTACGTATCAATGGTAACATTTTTAATAATTCTTTTTTTTTTTGTTCGAAAATTATATCTTCTTGTTTTTTTTTTTTTAAATAATCAACCTCTTCTTTAAAAATTCGAACTAAATTACTATACTTTTTTTTATTATTCAATTTTGTTTTTTCAATTTTATTATCAGTTGTACAAACTAAATGAGCTCCCTTTAACTTTTCCATTTTAATAACTGGTTATTTTAAATATATATGAATAATATGTGTATAAATAAGTATATAATATATATATATATATATGTATGTATATCTTTATTGATAATTTGACATGTACAGCTAAATTTTCATAATTTGTTCATAATTTATTCATAATTGTTCATAATTTATACATAATTGTTCATAATTTATACATAATTGTTCATAAATTTATTGGAAATATTTATATTATAATATATAAATAGCTAAATATATAGCAAAATACATTAACATGTTCACAAATATATATATATATATATATATATATATGTATTTTTTTTTTTTTATGTGCTAACAATTTGATTTATAAACGAACCACCTATCCCATATACTTTATGTATATACAAGATATTTGGAAAATATAAAAAAAAAAAAAAATAAGAATGACAAATTATAAAATAAATATATAATAATATATATATATAAACATAAATTTTCACACGATAAAAATGTAAATAAAAAAAAAAAAAATGTCTTAAAGATATTTCAATATACATAAAAATTGTATTACTTATAAATATATAT
Organism: Plasmodium sp. gorilla clade G2; assembly: GCF_900097015.1. Classification (NCBI taxonomy): domain Eukaryota; phylum Apicomplexa; class Aconoidasida; order Haemosporida; family Plasmodiidae; genus Plasmodium; species Plasmodium adleri (nom. inval.). The sequence goes on from NC_041705.1 coordinate 1,453,061, forward strand.
TATATATATATATATATATATATATTTTTAACCCTTTAGGGTTGTATATATATTTTAGATTTAAAAAAAAAAAAAAAAATACGTAAGATTTTTATTTATTTTAAAACAATCATTTATTCAAAAGAAGATATAATAAAAATATATATATTATGACTTATCACATAAATATTGAAAATATATTATATTATTTATTTTTTTTTTTTTTTTGAATAACAAGAAATATTTATTATTTTCCAGGGTATATTTTAACCCATAAATATGTTTTACATGGAAAAAAAAAACAATACAAAACAAAATAAAATAAAATTAAATATTGGAAAATACAATATATATAATTATATATAAAATAGTATCTTTTTACATAAAAATAAACAAAAAAAAAAGAAAAGAAAAAAAAAAAAAAAAAAACAGAGGTAAAGAAAAAAATGTATAAAACATAAACATAAAAAATTATGAGAGAGAAATATTATAAGAAGAAAATCCAAAATAATGATTATTTTATTTCCTAAATGTATATATATATTATATAATATATATATATATGTAATATATTTTTATATGTATAAATTTATGTAATTAATTTTTTTTTTTTTTTTTTTTTTTCAAAAAAGTATTATACATACTTAAAAATATACATAAACCGAAATTGTAATTTTTTTTTTATATGTGTGTATCTCGAATAATATTATAGATATTTTATTTTTATTTAAATTATATGGTTCCTAAACGTATTCAGAGATGTTCTTAATATATATACATATGTATGAAGTAATATATGTTTATATAAATATTATATTTATAATAAAGAAAAGATTTTGGAATATTAAAATGTTTCAGAATATATATTTTGAAACATTCAAAGAAAAAAATTTTTTTTTTTTGTGAGCCATCCATGGTCGTATGAAATCATTATGTATAAGATGTATAAATAAAAAAAAAATATATTTATATATACATATATATATATGTATATTATTTCCCATTTTGTATATATTTCTTTTAAGGTAAAATATAAACAAAGTGTAAATATTAGTAGTTGTAATGTTATTTATTTAAATAAGTATCATTATATAATATATTTAAGGAAAAGATTTTTTTAAAAAAAATAATAATAATAAAAATAAAATGATAAAAAAAAAAAAAAAAAAATTACTTAGTTCGTACCTTTGATATTCTTTTTTGCAACATAAATATTTTTATAAGAATTTCTTTTTAAATAATTAATCCAGTATCTGAATCAATTGGTCCTAAAGAAAATGTTGAATGAAAATGGTTGATATGTGTATATATATTTGTTTTTAGTGATCCCCCTTAATTATTTAAAGTACATACTATCTTTCAAAAAAATTTTTTCGTATTTTTTTTTTTTTTTTTTTTTTTGTTCTACCTCTGGTATATTTCTTTTTTCCTGGTTCCTCAAGATCGTCAGCACTAATTTGCGTGTATATCTTTAATAATATTATTAATATAAAAATATATAAGATTAAAAGATATTTATAATATAACATAACAAAGAGGGTATACAAAAATAAATATTAAAATATATATATATATATATATATATATATATATATATATATGTATATATGTTACCATTGAATTTTGTATTTCTCCTTCACAGGGCCAATCAATATCACAAAATTTCAGATAATAATTTTTTTGATTATCTGAAATGTTTTTAAATTTTGAAACATTTTTACAAATTGAACTTTTATAGTTTATTGGTGCTTTACAATAATTTATTTTTTTGGAAGGTATCCATCCTAGTGGGCATGCGAATGAGTAATTGCGTTTACAATCCTGTTTATCTAAAAAATATACATATATATATATATATATATATATATATATATATACATATATATTTCCATATATGTGTGTGTTTATTTATTTATAGGTGAACATATATACATATGAATTACCTTTAAATGGAAAATCTACATTACAAGCAAGAGAGTATGAATGTTTTTGATCAGAGTTCATATCTTCAAAAGAAACATCTTCTTTGCATTTTAAACTTTTCTTATAATTTTCAGGAGCTCGACAAAATCCATTCTCCATCATAGACCATCCACTAAAAAAAAAAAAAAAATATATATATATATATATATATATATATATACATATATCATATTTGTTATAAATATATAAGTTATTTATGATTATTTTATTTTTATAAAATAAATTAAGTCATATATATTTAATTATAATTAATATAATTTTATTTATATTATTTATTATTTATTATTTTATTATTTTTTTTTTTTTGTACATTGGACAATCTACATTGTAATCTCTTTGATATTCATTAACTTTGATATTATATGGCCAATTAACAAGACATACATTTTCAATATTTTCTTTTTTTTCTTGTGTATTATATTTTTTTAAATTAGAGATATTTGGACATGGTCCTTTATAATCTTCTGGTGCTTTACATTTATAGTTACCAATATATTCCCAATTCAATGGACATATGTCTTCAAAATTTGTTGTATATGTAATAGATTTACATTTCCATATAATTCCACATTTCTTTTCTATATTTCTTTTTTCTTCTAAATTCATTTTTGAATAGTTTATATCTCCTGCACATTTTTCATTCTTATATATATTTCGACATAACCCTTTACCTATATCAATCCAATTTATAGGACATACAGAATTGTAGTCTCTTCCATAAGGGCATTCCAAGGGCATACATGGCCAGCTTACTTCGCATATTTCTCCCCAGCTTTCTTTTTGTTCATCATATAAATAGATTAATTTGTTTTGTATCTAAAAAGGATAAACATATGTTATATATATATATATATATATATATATATATGTATGTATGTATTTATTTTATTTTACACCTTATTGCATGGTCCCTCATAAGAGCTAAGAGGAACGCAGCCTGTACTCGTTCGAAAAAAATGTAGGGGACAAGGTATAGAATAATCTGGATAGCATATCTAATAATAATAAATAATAAATTGTATAAAAGTTACAAAATTGATATAATAATATATAATATATTTATAACCTCTTTATGGTCTTCCATTTTCTTAAAAAAAAAAAAAAAAAATACATACATACATACATATATATATATATATATAATATATTTTTTTTTTTTTTTTTTGTTTCTTTTAACTTGCTCCATTTTTTCAAATTCGTGAGTATCAAATTTTTTGTATATTGTATTTTGGTTCATCGAATTTATAATTTCTGCTTGATATTTTCTAATGTCTTTCATTTCACTTTCATGCTGTTCATTTTTTTGATCATTCTAAATATATATATAGAAAATAAAATAAATAAATAAATAAATAAATAAATAAATAAATACATACATATATATATATATATATGTATTTATTTATTTGCCTTTTTTATTACATTTTCTCCAGATGACGAGAAATTTTCTGCAGCCTCTTCTAAATCGTCAGACAAAAAGGCACTGTCTTCTTTTACATCTTCCTCTTCATCCTAAATTTTTCTTATTGGAATATTAAAAGTGTTTTTTTTTTTTTTAAATGAAATATCCTCTTCAATGATTTTATATACGTACTTCAGTTAAACCAGATGTTGGTAATTCATTAATTTTATATTTCTTTTTAATCGCACTTCCAGCTTCATCAACAACATCTAAAAGGATAAAAATAATATGGAAGAACATATGACAAAAATATATATATATATATATATATATTTATATATTTTATTTTTTACCTTTCACGTGCTTGTTAGATTCTATTAATTCTTTCTCCTTCTGCATAATTTTGGAGACACCTTCATTCAATATATCCACATTTTTATTATTCTCTAAATCATATAATTTCTTTTCCTTATCATTCTTGATATCCAATTTTAAATTCCCAGAAAAGGAAAATGTTTTTTTTTTTTCTTCTTCTTGATTTAACCATTTAGAACAAGAACCCTTTTGTATTACCTTCAAAATAGTCAGACAAAGAAGAAAAACAAAACGATATTTCATTACTAGGAATAATAATAAAAAAAAAAATATATATATATATATAATATTTTGACAAAAAAAAAAAAAAATGAAAAGTTTTTTAACTTTTTGTTTTATCGTATAAGTCTTTATATAACAAACACAAAAGAAAGATGAACAGGAAAAAAAAAAAAAAAAAAAACAATAAAAAGAAAAAATATGCAATTTGTATTTTTTTTCACTTAATTTATAACATGTTCATATATTATTCAAAGATTGAGTTAAAAAATATATATATCTTTTTAAACGGCACCAAAAAAAAACATAAAATATAAAACATATATATATATATATATATATATATATATAATATATATATGTGTATATCCAAAATGTATGTACACATATAATGCGAATATTATATCATGTGTAACATTCATTTTTCTCACGACATTAACAAAATTATATTTCTATAATTCATTGTCACCACATTTTATTTTAATAAGATATCATTTAATATTATTTATTTATTTTTATTTTTAGGGATATATATATATTGCACAACACACAAAAAAAAAAAAAAAAAAAAAAAATATACATACATATATATGTACATATACATATATTTATATATATTTATTTATTTTTAATTTTCTTGGAACCATGGGTGATTTAAAGCCTGCTCAGCTGTTATCCTACTTTCGTAGTCAAAATTTAAGAGCTGTCTTAAGAGATCTCTCGCATTTTTATCTGGCAATCCTACACCTGAAGGATCTCTATCCTTAAGAATTTTTTGAAATTTTTCATCGTCACATGTATAATTTGGTAATATATTTTTTTGATTTTCACTAAAAAATAATTTATATTTATTTAAACAAATGAGACCTGTATCATTACCTTCTGTTATATATTTGTTGTCATATGATTTCTCATATTTATATAGACACATTCCATCAGAACACAATGGTGATGATGGTAAGGATATTAGTGAGTTATATTTATCGGATATAATATTGTAAATATTATGAAAGGATTGTTTTTTTATATTAATTAAATCGTTGGTAATATAATATTTTAATTTATTAATAATAAAATTTTTACTATAATTTAAATATAGTGAATTATGTGATGAACCTGTAGGAAACAAATGTTTCCTATAAATATTACTAGGCGTATGATAAGAACTTATATTATTATTACTATTATTATATGATGTAGTTTGGCTATACTTACTAGCCATATCATACTTATAACAATCATGTATGATTTTTTTTTTTTTTTTTTTTTCGAGACGTATCAAATTATGTTCAGATTTCTTCACCCAAGGAGTTAAACAGAGCTCAGATAAACTCTGTAAAAATATAGCTTCTTTTAATATGTCCATAGGATATTTTGAAAATAGTTTTTTTAATTTACGCTCATTTTCTTTATCTTTTACTTCTAAAGGATTTTTTGTACCTAGAATAAATTGTAAGAAAACTATTCCAATACTCCACATATCATAATAAGGTAAACGCATAAAATTATTTTTCATATGACCAAATAAAGATTCAGGAGGTTGATATCCATTTGTTTCTTCATCTTCTGAAGGTATAAAAGAAAAGTGTTCATTTTTATATTCAACTGCACTACCCCAATCACCTATACGTACCGTAAAAGGAGTAGTTGATGAAACAAAGATATTTTCCATTTTAATATCTCTATGAGTTATACCTTTTTTATGAGCTATATATATACCATTTAATATTTGATGTAATAAATCTTTTAATACTAACATTCCTATTTTCTGTTTTTTAATACTCCACCATAATGCACTAGGACTAACTAAACCTAAAGTATTAGAAGATGTTTCAAATAAATGCTTAGATAAAGAATAACCTTCATTAACAAATGCTAACCAAAAATAAATATATTCTTCTTTTTTCTTATTCTCATTTTCATTTATTTCATATTCTTTAAAATATTCAATAAATCTACTTATATTATCACAATTTTTTAATTTTTCACCAAAATATACTTCTCTCATAGCATTCAATTCAGATGTTTCTTCATCTTTAGTTATAAGAAATTTTTTTAATACAACATCTTTATATTGTGAATTCTTATTTATATTTATAGCATACCAAATTTCTCCATATGACCCTGTACCCAATTTTTCTTTCATAGAATAATTAACTCTTCTTGGATAATATCTATTAACTTCAAATCCTTTTTCTTGTAGCTTCATTGGATGTGATAACAATAAACGTTCTCTAAAATTAATCATCTGGTAATTATTTTTTAATCCTTCATAATATGGTGTCTTAATAATTTGTTTTGTTCCTGAAATGGATTTATTAAAATTTCTCATCATGATCTTTTTCTTTTTTTCATTTTTCTTTTTCTTTTTTTTCATATTATATTCTTGTATATCTTCATAATTATAATATATTTGAATATCTCTTGATTTTTCCTTATATAAAGATATATTATTACTATCCTTCCCTTTTTCTTCTTCTCGAATTTTTAAAGCATATAATGACTTCTCTTCTATATCAATTATACATGATTTACATACATAATTATTTATTGGTATATTATTTTTATTCTCTCCACTCTCATCATCAATCGGAAGATGAATAACATCCAATTTCTTTAAATTACTTTGACTTAAAGTTTTCTTTTTTAAAATATTTTTTATTTTTTTTATCAAACAATATTTAGAATTCAAAACAACTTTCCCTTCATAATTATGATAACCCGTCTTATATTCTTCATCCTCAAAACTATTTTCTCTTTCTTTTTCATCATATCTATTTATATATTTATTTCCATATCTCCTTTTCTCTACTTTTGATGAGCAGCTAGCCAAATGTTTTTGTTCATATATTTTTTTTTTTTCCCATTTTTTTTTTATTTGAATGGCTAGCTGCACATCGAGCTTTTTTATATTCGAATTAAAAATAAGCAAAAATTTTTTTAAATCCTTTGCAAAGGCAAAGAGTAAATTACTTTTAGCATATACATTGTTATGATTATATAATGTATCATATATATTTCTTTTATAATAATACATATAAACATAATCAAAGATATAATAAATACCTTTTTTGTAAAAAAAAAGGAAAAATAAATATTCATAAAAAGAACATTTATTATAATGATCCAAGTTTATTTCTTTCCTTATTCCCAAATAATTGCTGTAATGAATTAACTTATTTTTCAATGAACATTCATATGCATGTCTATATTTTGAAGAATTCAAAATTGGTTCGGTCGTTTGATTTATAACATATTTTTGCCTATGAATAAAAGGATTATTCTTTTCAAAATAATTTAAAAATTTTTCACTAAATAAATATAAAAATGAAGAATACAAAAAATGACTCACTATTATTAAATTACACAATATTGAAAAGTATGTTACACAAGAGGACAATTTCATTTTTTTTTTTTTTTCTATTCATACATTATATATATATTATATATATATATATATATATATATATATATATATATATATATTATAATAGGTGTAACATTCAAAAGCGGATCATTGTTATGTATACATATTTAACATAAAAATATAAAAGTACACGTAAAAAAAATTAATCATATATATATATATATATATATATATATATATATAATTTATTATTTTAGGAAATATTATATTATGTAAATATGAATATTCAAAAATTAATAAAATTAAATTAAAAAATAAATATGATATTATACTTTTACATTTCAAAATGAGCTTAAAAATAAAGGGATATTATTATATGCATAATAAAATTCATATATATATTTTATAATTTATATACACATTATTATATTATTGTAATAATGAATATATATATATATATATATATATATATTTTATTTAATGAATCTATTTTTAATTATAGTAACATGAATTAGAAAAATATAATTGGATTATACCTAACAAATTAAATAATACACATTTTATTTTTCATTATTTTAGAGAAAAAAAAAAAACATGGGCCATTTATAATTATATATATATATATATTATATTTTAAATTAAAAGGAAAATAGTGTATATCTTTATATTTAAGGTGTGGTCCACTATCTGTTTATCTTTATTGAGAATCTATTTGTCCTAATGTGTCTTTTCTCTTTGAGTATTCTTTTGTTTTGTTTTTATAATTATTCTTCAATATAATTTTCTTTTCTTTTTCTTTTAATTTTTTTTCTCTATATTATTCAAAAAATATTATTTTTTCATAACTATAAAGCATTCATAATATATAATATATATATATTATATATTTATTTATTTTGAGAATTATATTCGTACGAATAAAAATAATATAAACGGAATAAAAAAATATATCATGTCAAATAATTTTGATAAGGATGAAAATAAAGATAATAGCCAAAACACAAAGGAATATCTAATATTCATAAAATGTTAAAAGGAAACAATTAAATATTTTATTAATATATATATATATATATATTTAAGGTATATATAAGATGCGCTATTATAATTTTATTAATAACAGTCTTTATGAAAAAAAATAATATAATAACATGAATAGTTATGTATGCTATAATAAGGTTATAATATGAAAAAAGATATTATATATTAATTATATAATATATATATATATATTATAATCAATGTAACTTTTCTGTTCCTTGTGAGAATTATTTTCTTCTTTATACTGTGAGCCTGGTTATGAAACTGGAAAAAAAATAAAATATAAACATAAATTACACACATATTAAAAAATATATATTCTTATATTATTAATATATAACTAACCAGCCTTGCATTGAAGCTTAAACTATTCATTCGACTTTCTAATTTTTTTAACCCCTGTTTATTTTTGATTGTAGTTTGTATACCCTGACATACGGTTGATAGAATACGAATTATTTTTTTATCTATCCTCTCAATAGGATAACATACTTCAGCATTATATTTTTTAATTAACTGTTGATAATATTGTGTAAAGGTTCTTGAATATTTATTTTTTGGTAATCTCATCAAATTTGTAAGATCTATTTTTTTTTCTAATTCGTTCATGCATTCCTATATGGTAGCATAAAAAAAAAATAAACAAATAGGATTTGTTTTGTGTGATAAGTAATTCACATATATATATATTTATATATACAACATTTTACTTGTAAGAATAAAAATGCATATTTATTCTCTATATATTGTTTCTGTGTTATAATAATATAAATCAAGGTGAGGTTTTTATTGTACAATGAATATATAATTCCATAGTCAAACGGAACAACATGTGTTCCTCCTATGAATAATAAATAAATAAATATAAATAAATATATATATATATATATATGACAACACAATAGATTGTCGTCAAAGGTGTTATAATTGTCTCTCTTTTATATCAATAAATCTTTCTTATATATTGTTCATGTTATCTTTTATACAATACATTATATATACCCTATGTTGTACATGTATACTATTTTTTTTTTTTTTTTTTTTTTTTTTTAAATATTTAAGTGCACCAGGAAAAGCCGCAATGGACGTAGACCGAAAATATATGTTTAAGCTTTTAACTAGCTAAACAAAATGGAAAAATATATAAAATGTTATATTTGGACAGTATATAGAACTTAAGACACACAAAAATTTAAAATTTCAATTTATTTTTTTTTTACAAACATTTTTTTGATGTGACAATAATAACAATATAGATCAAACTATGCGTAAAAGACGAAATCACATATACATATATTTTGATAATACCTCAATTCTTAAATGTGAATCAACTTTGACATGATATGTAAAAATGGGTATCTTATCATTGAAACGTATTATAGATGCATATATAATTTTAAAGTTATCCATTTTTTCATATATATATATATATATATATATATATATATACATACATTTTAGTTTTATTATAATTATAATTTTAATTTTATATATTTTTATTTTATTTTTTATTTTTTATTTTTCCTTTTAGCTTTAATTATAACATTTGCCTGAATTGTTCAGGTAAAAAGAGAAATAGAAAAAAAAAAAAAAAAAAAAAAATGTACAATAAAGGATTAAAAAATAAAACATAATGTATATTGATATAAGATCTAATATGATATATAAGAACATGAAAAAATATAAAAATTTTCGCGAAATAAATTATATCATATATATATATATATATATATAAATGTGTGTGTATATATAAAAAAAAAATCAGTGACCTTAAATATATATGTATATAATATTTTTTTTTTTTTTTTATAATGTAAGCTTTATACCAATTTGTCTATTCATGAATATTGTAATATGTTATTATTTTATTCTAGGAAGGTACATATATTATTTTATGAGTATAACAGAAAAAGAAAATAATAACACATATTAATAACTATAAATAGTTAAAAAAATAATATAAAATGAAACAAAATTAATTATATTAAAATATATTTTAATTAGCTATATTCATATATACACCTTAATATATATATTGAACATATTTATTATATATACAAAATATAATTGTATTTGTGTAAATGTAGAAAAATAGTTCATAACTTATATAATGTTACATTTTCTATATGAAAAAAATTGTAAATGTTATAAATACAATATTTAAAATAGTTATATAAATAAACATGGACAGATATATATTTAATTTATAAAATACTGCCAAAGGAATGGAAAATACATTTGTATGGAATTATAAAATAAAAAATAAAATATTATTTATATAAAGTTGATTGTAACATATGACTATAATATACACCTTAACAATTTTTGAGTCTTTCGCATTGTGAAAATTGTTTTATTTTGTGTAAACAAATATTTTTTAATTGAATAAAACAGAACATTTAATGGAAAATAAATATATATATATATATATATATATATATACATATATTTTTTTTTTTTTTTTTTTTTCATTTTATAATGTTTCTTTTTTTATTATTTATTTTTAAATTGGAACATTAATAAACAAAGATTTAATTTTTTTTTTTTTTTTTTTTTTTTCACTTCATATAAATGGTATAAAATGTTTATATAATTTTAATAAATTAATATATTTTTAATGTTTACATATTTATGATTATACATATTTATATATAAATTTTCTATTTTTTTTTTTTTTTTTTTTACTTAAATAAAAAAGGAAAAACATAAATAATTTACAATATAACGAAATATCTAGTAATATCATACATTTGGGGATTCAATTAGAAATCATATAAATAATTAAATAATAATATAAAATTTTAAATAAATACTTTGATACATATAAATATTTTTTATTTTATTTAATTTTTTTTTTTTTTTTTTTTTAATTTATTTATATTAATAAAAAATGAAAAATGAAACATACTTATTAATTCCATATTTTTTTTGAAAGCAGCGTAGCTCAGAGGAAGAGTGGGGGGCTCATAACCCCCAGGACCGTGGATCGAAACCACGCGCTGCTACTAGATTTTAAAAAAATCAAAAATTTCATTTAATTTAAAAAAAGAGAGAAATGAGAAAAAAGTTAAAAGAAAAAAAAAAAAAATTTTATGTACATAATAAATAATAAAAATGTATATATCAAAATATACATATATATATAATATATATATATTATGAAGTAAATAAAATTTGTATTTTATATATATAAAATTTAAAATAAAAAAAATAATATGTGCTAAAAATTTCATGTGTTTTTATATATTAAATTTTATTATATATATAAAAAATATATATAATTAATTATAACAAAAATATATACTATATACATATATATAATATATATAAACTATATGGACGATATGGTATTATATATATATTATATATAATATATATATTATATATCTTATTAATATTTTAATATAATTTATCAGTATTATTTCTAATTTTATAAGACTTTTATATTTTAAAATATATATAAGTATATTATATGCATGTATTTGTATATATTTAGAATGCTTTAAAAATATGTATGAAAATATGTAAAGTAAAAAAAAAACACAAATAAATATATGTTATATATATATTATTATATCATATAATATAATATTAATTATTACATATAAGTTGTACATAAGACGATCATTTTATAAATACATTTTTATTTATAATTCCTTTTATTTCAATATATTATAAAACTGTTCATTTTCTTTTTTATATTATAAAATAAAATATAATATATACAAGAAAATACTTGATTAAATTTTTTTCTTTATGATCAAATAAAGTTTAATCTTTTAAAGGACTTCATTTTTTTTTTTTTTTAAATGAATCAAAGGTTTGGACATTGTCCACATTAAAAATAATTAAAATATTAAAATAAAAAAAAAAAAAAAAAAAAAAAAAAAGACTACATATATAATATATATATATAATATATGTGAGATGAATAAATATCTTAAGACATGAGTCTTTTATCACATATATATATATATATATATATATATATTTATATATATATATATATAACTTAATACAAGCATATAAAACATAATCATGTTTCTATATATTTATTTTTAAATATTGTAATGATATATTAGGATAATTTTTATTCGTAATATTTTTTTTTACTTTAATTCCTTTTTATATTAAAAAATAATGTTATAAATTATATTAAGTCCTATCTCAAAAAATAAAAAAAAATTAATAAAATATTAATAAACGATTTACACTTATATAATAGATATAAAGTATTATTGGTAATAATTCCTTCTTATGATAAATGAAAAAAGTATATGAACTGTTAATATAACAAATGTATTTTTTTTTCTTTTTATAATATTCATAAATATTTTAACGCTGTAAAATTATTTTATAAGAATAAAACAAAATAGTATAAATATATATATATATATATATATATATATATATATATATATATATATTTATATATTTATATCTACTATTGTGTTTTGTTCTTATAATTATTTTATATAATGAAAAATAATAATCATTGTTTTTTATATAATATTTTTACAAGAATAATGTAAAAAACATAAAAAATTAAATGTAAATTTTTCTAATTTAAAAAGAAAAATAAAAAGAAAAGAAGGAAGAAAAAAATGGGCTACTCCGGGAATTGAACCCGGGACCTCTCGCACCCAAAGCGAGAATCATACCACTAGACTAAGTAGCCAACTATATATATTATATATTAATTAATTATTATGAAAATCTTAAAATTAACATAATTTTTGTTCCATTATTTTTAATATATATTTTATTTATATATTTATATATTTAATTATTTTACATTAAAACTTGGATACTATTTATATATTTATACAAATTCTTCTTATTTGTACTTAAATATGTTATAAATATATTATCATTTGTAAAATAAAAAAAATAAAATAAAATATTTAAATATATCTATATATAAATATATATATATTGTAAATACTTAGTACCTTTTATTTTTACACTTTAAAATATTTTCCCTCTACAATAATATATTATCCTTTCCTTGTAACAAAATAAATAAAATGAATAATACATTAAAGAATAAAAAATATAATATATATATATATATATATATATATATATATTTATATTTATATATTATTTATTTTAAAATAATAATAAGATTGTTACACAAGGTCCATTTCATACCACACTTATTTATATATAAGTTTAAAAGAAATTTTCTTTTTTTTTTGCCTGAACAATTCAGAAAAAAAAAACAAAATATATAAATTTTGGCTAGCTACTTTTTTATAATTTCATTTTATTTTGTTTAACATGTAGAATTATATATCCTGTACCATTTTATATATATAACAACAAAAAAACAAAACAAGAAAAAATATGTATATATGTATATATATATGTATAATTATTTTATGTAGAAAAGATTTTAACTATATCCAAAATTATATTTCTGACGAAAAGTTGTTAAAATAATATTTATTTATAAATAATTACTCATCCCTATTTAATAAGATTGTTTATTAAAATATAACAAACTTTTCTTTTTTATATATTATTCATGGTTATAATATATATATATTTTAATTTGACAAAATATATTAGAACATTTAAATTATAAAAAAAAATTTGCTTAAATATTAGTTTGTATTTATGATCTATATATTTTAATAAACATTGAAAAAATATCTAAATCACTGTCTATAAATAAAAACTTGAAAAGAAAATAAATATATACATATATATATATAATATTATATAAAAAAATCAATGAATATTATATAACACTAAAGGTTATTACTATTACTTATTGTGTACACATAATTGTTATAAGATATATACATTTAAAAATTTTTAAGATAATTAAACTATATATAATATAAATAAGAATTAAAATCACTTATACGTACATATATATATATATATATATAATTATAGTAATAAAAGGTTTAGACAATATTTGAAAAGCTAGAAATAAATAAAAAAAGAAAAAAGAAAAGTATTGATGGTCAAGCATGATTTTGTTTTTGTTTTTTTTTTATTTTTTTTTAAATAAAAACTCAGGATGAGTTAATTTATAATATAAAGGAAAAGTTATATTTGTAATATTGTGTACATGTTCTTACATGGTGTACTAAAGACATTCAATTGTTAAACTTTATAAATTGTGTCCTTTTTTTTTCTTTTTTTTTTTTTAATAGTATTATTTAATTCAAATATTAAGAGATCAAATAAATATATATATATATATATATATATATATGTATACATTTTAAATGTACTGAACAACTAATAATTTGCATTCATATAAGGTAAAGGAGTAAAAAAAAAAAATAAGGAAAAAAAATTGAACTACAATTTTGTTATGAGCGTCCAAACAAATAAAAAGTATTATATATATATATATTATTCATATACACAATATAAATATAAATTCACATTAAAGTTGTGACATATCCAATTTTAATCAGAAAGGAAAGAAAAAAAAAAAAAATAATTATTAGTACTTTTTAAAATAATCATTTTATATACAAAAGGTATATAAATTAAAGTTGTAGAAAGCAAAAACACAGCGTCTTTTTATTTATAACACCATATAAAAAAAAAAAAAAAAAAAAAAATTGAAGACATTAAAAGAATTGTTATATTAATATATATATATATATAAATATATATATATGTACAGTCAACACTAACTTCTTTTTATAATATTATATATTTAAAAACAAAAGAATGAAAAAGAAAATTTTTTTTATTAAATATAACATTTGATATATAAAGAATTCAAAGTTTTTGTTTTTTTATATATTCATGATATATAAAATATTTTAAACATAATTCTTCATTTCATAATTATATATTATATTATTTATTTGGACATGTTACAATAAATTTTAGAGGTGAAAAATATACAAAAAATTAAAATTGAAATAAAATAACAAAAGACGTAAATAGAAAAAAAAAAAAAAAAAAAAAAAAAGAAATGAAACAAGAAGAGAGTATAATCTTTTCTTTAATTTTAGTTTTTTTTTTTTTTTTTTTTTTTCCTTTCCTTTGTTTTTTTTTCATTATTGCATGTGTATTTGTGTACCATTTTGTGAAAGGAAAAACAATGAAAAACGCAAAAATATAATAAATAAATTCTTTTTTTTTTTTTTC
>NC_041705.1:1471054-1496054 GCF_900097015.1 Plasmodium sp. gorilla clade G2
TATTTATATAATGATATATGTCTATTTTGTGAAACCATATTTTATTTTATAAAAAAAAAAAAAAAAAAAAAAAGATTGTTATACATAACAATATTATATATTGTAGACCTGCATATAATTTTAAAAAGTTTTTAATATTTTCTCTTTTCTCTTTTATTTTCTTTTCTTTCTTTTTTTTTTTTATTTTATTTTATTTTATTTATCTATATACCCTTTTTTATGCTTATGCAAATAGTTTTAAAATATTTATTAAGAAGATTTAATATAGTTTATAATATTATAATATATATATATATTAAATATTTGTGAACAAAATAGATCTATTTATTTAACGGGACATGATAAAAAAAATAATATTTGTATGACAAGACAATTGTAACTAAAAATATATTTAATAATTTAAAAGAAAAATACATTAGACTTATTTATTCTTGTTCTATTTTTTGTTTATCACATGTGTATATTTATATATTTATTTATTTATCTATATATTTAATTTATATCTTTTAATATATATATATATATATATTAAATTATGAATTCATTGCTTTTGTAATTTTTTAATAATATACATATTAGAATTAAAAAGATACTCTTTTAATTTTAATAAAGAAATAGTAATTAAATAATTTTTTTTTATAATTAATGCATCTATTAATCACATTTTATTTTATTCTACAAGTATAAATATAATAAAATATATATATATATATATATATATATATATACATATATAATATCAAATAAGGTGATAATAAAATTGTATTTTTATTTATCTCCTATTTTGTTTATTTATAGCTATCTAGCCAAATAAAATAAAATAAAAATTATGAACAGTTCATAATTTTTTTTAAAATTTTTATACAGAATCAAAAAAAAAAACAAAAAAAAAAAAAAAAAAAAAAAAAAAATACAGAAAAATATAAAACACACACACACCAAAATAAAGATATACACCTATTATATACATGTGTATATAATATATATATATATATATATTTTTATATATAAGTAGAAATAAAAAAAAAAATATTTATAAGAATGAAAATGGAATTATTAAATATAAAAAACAATGATAATATTCCATTGGGCTCAATGAGATATACAGATTTGCCATATGGTTGTGAGAGTGAATTATCATCAAATGAAGAATCTCCATTTTTCTCAGTAGGCGATTTTACTAACGAATTACATAGCAGTTTTGATGATATTTCTGACTATATATTAGTAGATGAGTCAGATTTAAAAAGAGACAGATCAGAGAATACAACAGGAAGTGAAAGTAATGTAATGTTAGCATCTATGCGAGGCGATGATAAAAGAGGTGGTAATGAAAAAATAAAAAAGGAGTTGAAAAGTTTTAGTTATTCTGAAGAAAGTAAGACATGTAGTGATAATACTCATAATGAAGATGGAAGTAAAAAACAAAA
The DNA here is from genome assembly GCF_900097015.1 of Plasmodium sp. gorilla clade G2. Lineage (NCBI taxonomy): Eukaryota > Apicomplexa > Aconoidasida > Haemosporida > Plasmodiidae > Plasmodium > Plasmodium adleri (nom. inval.). The sequence continues at coordinate 1,472,485 of NC_041705.1, forward strand.
TTTTAGTAGAACATTAGGAACAGAAGGAAGAAAAAGAATGTTAAAATTATTAAGAAGAGCATATAAATATAATGATGAATGTAAGATAATAATGAAAAATAAAAACCCACCATTATCAATAAGTTTCTTACCTTATTTTAATTTAAATATGTTATGGCAACTAGCTGAAGATTTTGGAGTATATAATGAAGCTTTGAAAATTCATAGGGAATGTATTAAAAAAAGAAATGCAAGTGTAAAACTTAAGGCAAGTGCAAGAGCTAGTGCGAATTATAATTTGCAAGATATTACAAAGGTATCAAAAAACACAAAAACTGAATATGGATCAGATATTGCATCTAATGCAGATATGAACACAGCAGAAGATTATGACATGACCAATGCATCAGTTAATGAAGATGGACAAGGAAAAAGGAAAAGAAAAAAAATTAGCTTTTAAAATGGAAAATATATAAAAAAAAAAAAAAAAGGGAAATTATAAGAATATATGAAAAATATAAGTACATATAAATATGATAATATATATATATGTATGTATTTATAGGTATCAAATTATCACAAAATTTTTAGTAATATTTAAATGTGTATAATTTTTTTATATGAAGTAGTATATATGATAGAAGATAAAAATTAGGGTTGACTAGATATACACAGATTACAGTCTTTTTTTTTTTTTTTTTTTTTTTTTATACCCTTTATAACATGTATGTTGGCATTTATATATTTACACATTATACATGAATGTATATGTCAAAATTACATTTGTATATAAAAAAAAAAAAAAAAGAAAATTTTTGTAAAAATGTATATATATATATATATTTATATTTATATTTATATTTATTTATTCATTGTTGTCATTTTAAAATACATTTAAATTTTTAAAGAAAATTTTTTTTTTAATATATGCATTTAAATATATACCTATAGATACATATATATATTAAAAATATTTGTGTATTATATATATATATATATACCATTTCTTTAATACATGTAGTATTGTTGCATATAATACATATATGTATGTGTGTATCTCATTTCATATATGTATTCATTTTTTTTTTCAAGCCTCTAATTTTAAGTTTTAGTTTTAATAATGCAGTTGTTTTCAATATATATATATATATATATGTTTATATATATATATGTTTATATATTTATATTTATTTATTTATTTTTATATATGTATGTATAGTTATATTAACATTCTTACTTTTTTGTATTAATTATATGTACATATTTTGTATAATGTAATATTATTTATATATATATATCCATATTTTTTTTTGATTTTTTTTTTTTTTTTAATAGCTTTTTTTTATATTCTTTACATTCCATAGAATGTAATATATATATATATATATGTATAATGCAATAATAGTTTATTCATTATATATATATACAAAATTAATATATTTGTTTCTTGAAAAAATAAATAAATAAACAAAGAAAAAATGTGAAAAAGAAAAAAAATGAAAAAAATAGAAACAGATATTTATTTATTTGTTTTTTTTTTTTTTTTTTTTTTCTTTTTTCGCCATTTTCATATTTTATGATTAAAACTATTTCAATATTTTTTTTAATCTCTTCTAATTTAAAAATAAAAATATTTTCTAAAAAGATATAATAATATCTCATGATCTTTTGATAGGGATCTTATAAATATAATTTATTATATTAAAATGGTTATTATATAAATATATATATATATATATATATATATATATATGTGTGTGTGTGTGTGTCTATTGAATTATAAGGTTTACTATGTAACATTAATTTTGTAAACAAAAAAAGAAAAAGAGTGAGGAAAAAAAAAAAAAAAGGAAAAAAATTAAAAAATAATATACATTATATAAATGAATTTGTGACTTTGATTATTGTGTTTTAAGACTATAGATTTATATAAATATTATGGTTCAAAAAAATTATTCCTTGTTTTTCCATTTACTAAATACACTGAATTTATTATTTACTAACATTCTATAATATATGAAATACATCCAAAAAGATATATGTAAATAGAACAAAATATTCATCGAAATATTTAACATCATTTTACTTCCAATACCTATCATGAGGAAAAAAAAAAAAAAAATAAATAAATAAATATATATATATATATATATAAATAAATAAGTAATATATATATATATATATATATAAATATTTCAATATATATATATATTTTTCTTATTAATACCTGCCCACTCTTCATTGTCCATTTGTATATAGAAAATATTATTTTTTGGATCATAATTTGTTTTTGGCACTCCAACTAGAGCAGCTCTTGAAAAATCATGATTTAAATCTAAATATCTAGTACAACGTTTTGTTTTTTTTTTAAATAATGATATAAAATTTCTTATATTCCAATAAATAAAACTTCCATGCGTAGGTTTACTAATATATATTAATTTTTTATTATAAACATTAGACACATTATGATTTCCATTCCTTACAAATTCGTTAACAGCGTTTTTGGCTAGATGGTCAATTTTTCCCATTGTCAATAATTACACACATAAAAAATATATATATATAAATAAATAAATATATATATATATATAAATATTATTCTCCAGTTATATTTATATTTAAAATATATAATTTATTTAAAATAAAAAAAATATATATATATATATATATATAATATATACATGTGATATTTTTTTATTTTATTTTATTTTATTTTTTTTGTGTTTCTCAGTTCTGTGCATTTCATTTATATAAGGAAATAAAAAAAAAAAAAAAAAAAATTTACAGACGTGAATATAAATATATGCTATATGAAATTATATATATATATATATATATAATATTATATTTTATTCCTTTCTTTCTTTATATGCTATGCAAAAAAAATTTGTCTGCCCAAAGAAAATGGAAATAATAAATATATATATATAATATATATATTATACATATAATATATATTATATTTTACCTGTTAAAAACTATTAAATGGGGGGCGCTTATTTCTTTTAATTTTTTTTATTAATAACCAATATATTTAAAATACTAAAAAAAATATATACATAATAAAAAATGTTACGCAAAATGTTGTGTAACAAAGAAAAAATATATATATATATATATATATATATATATATATATATATATACATAAATATATACACATATATATATTATTATAATATTTCTTTTTATTTTCCTTACATCCTTTATTTTCTTTTTGTGGTTTCCTCGAATTAAAAACGAATCCGGTTTTTCAATGACGTCACTATTGCATATACTTTTAATTTCTCTTTTAAGAATCTTCAAAAAAATAAATCACACAATGAAATAAAGAAAAAATAAAACTGTTCTTATTGACATATATATAGTCTACTTTTATAATCATACATTAATTTATATATATATGTATATATATATATTTTTTTTTTTTTTTTTTATTTTTGTTGACTTACTTCTTTGTTTCCCTTAATTTTTCTTATAACAGTTATAACCAGATTTTTATTATTTTTGTATTTTAAAAAAACAGGCAAATTATCTGACGCTATATGATGAGAAAAAAAAAAAATAAATCTACATATGGTTACTCACAAATACATAAGGTTTATATGTATGTATTTATTTATATATTTTATCTTATTAATATAATGCTGTTATAATGTAATACCTGTTCTCCTTATATAAAAGGGTATCTTGTTTATTTTTTTTTTGTAAGAATTTAAATATTCATTGTATATACTAAAATATGATTTTGGTGTATGCATATATTTAAAAAAATTCATTCTTTTTAAAAACATAGAGTTCAAAATAAAATATGTAAAGTAAATAAATATATATATATATAATCAAATATATAACATTTTTATTGAAATATTATATATATATATATATATATATATAAATAAATTTTTTTTTTTTTTTTTTTTTTTTTTTTGTCATGTGGTAAAATATAAATATCATATTATACACATATAAATATATATAATATATATATATAATATTTTTATTTTTGATTATATAAATTCAATATTGTAGGCACGATACTCTAACAATAAATAAATAAAACAAATACACTCATACGAAAAAGATAAATATATCTTTATATTTATCTTTATATTTATATTTGTGCTTATCACAATTTATATATAATCATTGTTAATTATTTTAAAATCTTTCTAAAAATTCCATATATATGACTTATATATACATACAACATATCAACAATATATTATATATATATATATATATATATATATATATTTATATATTTATATTTTCTTTTATATAATAAGAACAGAAAAAAAAAAAAAACAAAAGTATGCATTTCTTTAATAAGAAAGGCCACTTTAATTGTGTGAAAACATATAAGAATAATATAAAAACAATTATAAATAATAAAAAGAAAGGAGATGATTATTTATTTTTGAATAAGATAAAATATAAAGAAAAAAAGAAAATATGTTTTAAAAATATATTTTTACCAGTATGTGTACTAAATTTTAGTATATTCTCTTTTACTTTATATAATTATTTTAAAAAAAATGAAGAAAATTATTTTTATACAAATGAAATTACAGCTATAGATCATTTTGTTTTATATGACTTCATAAGTATTTTGGGTGTAAATAATATATCTATATATTTAAAAAATAAATTTTATGAAAAATTATTTCTGAATATTCAAAATGAAGAATATATTCCAAAGCAAAATTCTTTATTGGGTTTAATTGAAACCATTTATAAAAATAAAAATAAATATAATAAAAAAAATAAAATAAAACTTTCTAGTGATATCAATCCTAAGAATGATAATATAAAAGAAGAACACAATAAACAAAATGATTATTATATTAATGAGACATATGATGATATAAATAACAATACAAATAATAAAAACATATCTATGAATATAAATATGAATAATAAAAATATTATAAATAATCCTTATTATGATCCTTTTATATATTTTCTTTTTGAAAATATAAAAAATAATAATATAAATCATACTAAAAAGAAAATCTTATCATCCATCTTATTTTATTATATTACCTATTCACAAGATTATTTATATTTATCATATGATCAAATATTACAGCTTGTATACAACCCTAATTTATTTTATAACTTACATAATAGAGAGGAAATTATATCTTACCTTCTTTTAAAAATTTTAAAAAATGAAACATGTATTGAGCAAATATATCTAAACGAAAAAAATATCATACATAAATATATTCAAATGAAAAAGAAAAAAAAGAATCACACAGAAGCAGAGAAGAATGATTCTATAGATATAGAGAAGGATGAGAAGCATATGGACACAATAAAAGATTCTATTATTTCTTTTCTTCTTAATAACAATGTAGATGAGAATGAAAAAAATATTACCTCATCAAATAATAATAATAATAATAATAATAATAATAATATTGATAGTAATTTGTTTGAGTTACCTATTTATAAATGGCGTATTTATAAACTTTATAAATCTTTCAAAAAAAATGAAGAAAATTATTATAAACAACAAGGATTAGAAGTACTACAAAAATATCTTTACAAAATAAATTCATCATATATTATAGAAAATAATAATAAAAAAATTGTAAAAGAGAAATATAATAATATTATGAATAAAATCTATTGGAAATTTTTTGAGAATACTATATTTTATACTTTTATTTTTTCATTTGTTTTACATAATATTAATTCAAAAGAATATAATATAAAAACATATCTTTATATGTTTAAAGATATATATAAAAGTATATATACTAATGTACTTATAAATTCCTCTTTCTTAATACAAAAATCGATTCTTAACAATATAAATGAAAATAAAAAAACAAATAAATTTATTTTAACTTCCTTGTCATTTAATATATTTAATTCATTCATATTGTCATTATCAATATATAGGTGTAAATATGGTAATCCTCCAAAAAAAAATAAATAAAATAAAAAAAAATAAAATATTAAAAATGTATAAACATATACATACATATATTTATATATATATATTTTTTTATTCTTTCAGCTGTGGTTCCTCTTTTATTTTCACAGGTTGTGAAGGATAATTATTTTCTATGATTGAATTTATTTTTTTTGTCAAGAAAAAAAAAACAGTTTTTAAAAGGGATATATTAAAAAAAAAAAATAAAATAAAAAATAAACATATATCCACAATATAAATATAAATATATATATATTGTATACATTTTTATAGGATCCTTTTGTCTATGTTTTACATGCTTCACTTACATATCAAAAAAATTTATATATATATATATATATATATATATATATTTATTTATTTATTTATATTTATATCCTTTTTATATTAAAAAGGAAATGATCTTTTTCATTTTCTGTCATCATTTTAGTGATTATATCATTAGAATTAATAATTTTTTTAAAGAAAATTTTTTGGTCCACACAATTACTTTCTTCGTTATAATAATTTATAAGATTATTTTTGTCGTTTATAGAAATATTTTTTTTTTTTTCATCTGGATATTCTTTTGATAACAGTTTGAATTTTTTTGTATATGTATTATTTGATTCTAATTTTTTTTTTTGTTCTTTACTTTGTATTTCTTCTTTCAGAGTATCATTTTTTATTTTTATATCTATATGTTCATGAGCCTTTTGATTTTTGAATGTTTCAAATATATTAGAATTATTAGAATTATTAGAATTATTAGAATATTGATTTAGCATTTCTTTTTGTTTGTTTTTTTTATTTTTATATAATAATAAGAAATTATCAAAATTATATTGTAATATATCTTTTTCGTTTATATTATTACTATTAATATTATGATCTTCCTTGTATTTATTTATTTTTTTTATTTTTTGTATATATTTTTTATATAACATTTCATCATATTGTAAATCTAGATCGTTATCATTTTTTTTGTCGTTATGTTTTATGTTTGTATGTTCTGAATACCCCTTATTTTCTTCAAAACAATTATTATTATAATTATTATTGTTACTATTAATATGATTGTTCATTTTATTATCATTGTTCATTTTATTATCATTGTTCATTTCATTATCATTGTTGTTATTGTTGGTGGTCTCTATTATATTATTTGTTTTCATATCATTCTCATCATATAGTTTATATAATTTAAAGTGGTTCAAATTTTTTATTTTGTCATGACCCCCCTTATATATATTATTTTCAAGAATATCTACAGAGAAATTTTCATTTTGAATATATTTCTCATTACATTTAATTATATCTTCCTCTTTATTTATATCATTATTATTCTGTATGTACTCATAATTTGTTATTTTTTGGTCTTCCTCATCATGTTTTTTATCAATATGAAGAGATGAACTATATGTAATATTATTACTTCTTGTGTTACTCGATATATAATTTGATCCTATAGCTTTACACATACTTTCGTTTCTCATCATATTTTCTATATCCTTTTTAAATATTTTTTTGTCATATTTATTAAGACCTACATAAGTAGATGTATCCTCACCAGTTCTATTATTCATCTGATCTATAATCATAGTGTTTTTATATTGATCATGTCTAGATAATAATTTATTGTATTCTTTCATATTTTCATTATTGATGTTCTCTTCTTTTAATAAATGAAAAGAATTGTTACTTTTATTTATGTCTTGAACCTTTGAAATATAAACAGGAAGGTTACTTATAGATTTTCTTTTATTTTCTATGTTTTTATAAATAGTTTTGAGTCTTTCATTTATAATAAATAAACCATACATATTACTTTTATTTTTATATTTATTCAACAAATAGGAATCAAAATTAAAATTCTGTTTCTCATTCTTAATAGTGTCATTTGCATATATAAACTGATTCATATGATTATGTGATACATTTGAAGAAGAGAATTCATAATTTAATATGTTTTGTTTATTATTTATATTATGATCCTTCATAGATGTTATAATATCATTACTTGTATCTCTATAATCGTGATTTCTATATATATGATAATCATTTATGATAGTATTATTATTTTCTTTTTTTTTTAACTCTAAAGGGGTATGACCTATTAATTCATTTTTTGTATTCGCAGGTGACAAAATATTTGGATTATCATTACTTTGAATATCTATTTTTTTATAATTCGGATTTTTTTTTAAAAAATTAGAAAGTTTATATCTCATTTTTTTATATGATTCTTCATCAGAATTTATAAAATAATTTCCCTTCTTTTCTTCATCGTTCATATGATAATTATTCTCTCCCATTTGGTTTTTTATAAAAGAGTTATTAAATTTGATTTTTTCAACATTTTCAAAATGATTTGTATTTATATTTTGCTCATATATTTTTTCTTCCTTTTTTTTTTTTTTTATTTGATCTTTTAAAAGGAGAGAGACATCACTATTACCATCATCATTATTATATTGTGTGACATATTTATTTTTTATTTCTTTGTCTTTAAAAATATTACTATTGCTGAAGCTGAATACGTTGCATTTATTTTTAGAGTTATAGAGATTCATATCATATAAATATTTATTGCTGAATAATTCTTTTTTATAAATATGATTATTACTATCCATATTATGATCATAAGATATAATTTTTTTTTTTTTTTTTTTTTTTGTTATATTTATATTGGATATTTCAGGTGTGTCTATATAATTATCTAAATAATTTATATCATTTTTATATTTATTTGTATTTGTATGTATATTTATATTTTCATTTGAATAAAGATTATTTTTTTCCACTTTATTTTTTTCATTTATTTGTTGTATCACATTTGATAAATTGAATTGTATCTTTTTGTCTTCATTTATAGAATCCATATTGTAAGAACAATTGTTATCTTTTTTATTTTCTTCATTTTTTATTAGTTCATTATGTCTTATGGATATAATTTCATTTGTTTTTTTATTATCTTCAATAATCATATGAGGTATTTTCTTATCTTTATTTGAATTATAATATTTATCATAACTACTTGTGCGACTATAAGAAGCACTAAGACTACAAGAATGAAGATGATGATAATTATTATTAATATTAATATTATTGATATTTTTATTATTTTTAATATTATTAATATTTTTATTATTTGTAATATCACCATTAGTATCATTCTTATTTTTGTCATAATTATTACAACTTTTATGTCGTCTTCTTATGGTATCTTTTTCAACTTGCTTATGATTATTTTTTTTATTCATATTAATATGTAGCAAATTTTTTTTTTCTTCATTTGATGATATTAAAGAAGAAGTATAAGAAGAAGAATGTGCCTTTGGTTTTTCTTCAACTTTGCATAACATAAAATATTGTTCATTGGAATTATTACTATTATGATAATTATTATCTCTTTTATTATTATTATTATCTCTCTTATTATTATCCATTTTATTATGATGTCCTTCTTTATCTTTTGATATATCCGAATAACTATCATAATCATCACTATAATTCCCCCTTTTTTGTTTAATATCCTCCTTTGTTTTCTTATATAATTTTTCATTACATACTCTTCTTTGAATAATCAAATCGACATTATTATTTTCTTTCTTTTCTATGTCATTTGAAATATCCTCAGATTTTAAATAATCCTTTAAATCTTTATCCTTTTTTTTTTTTTTTTTTGACAAATGGTTATTTCCTTTTCTCTGCCTTTCAAGATCATTAGATAGATTATCATTTGTTATAGTATTATTATAATTGATATAATTTTCAAACTTTAAACTGTTACTATTTAAAAAAACATGCTTGTTTATATTTTTTTCTTTTTCTAAAGATTGTTCTTCATTTTTTTTTATATAATTATCATCAGTTATATTATATGTGTGATCTTTTTTTTCATCTTTGTCTTGATCATCTGTCGAATCTGTCAAATCTGTAGAATAGATTTTAATTTTATCATCGTCCCCTTTGATACTTAAGAAATTATTATTAAATATATCATTTTCTTTTTTTAAATACATATTTTCATTTTTTAATGTGATAATTATTTTATCTTTTTTCCTTAGATCTTCATTTAAATTATTATTTCTTTTTTTTAATTTATCTATATTATTTTGAAGACATATTATATCATTTTGATAATCTTTAATTTTTTGTGTAAGATTATTCTTATCTATTTCATTCATATCTTTTTCTTTTATTAAATCTTCATACACATTTTTTACAAGCAAGATATCATTAACTATATTTGTTATTGTATCATTTTTCTGATTAATAATATTTTGAAGATTCTTATTTTCTTCTTCATACTCTTTTATTGTATTTATTAAAGTATTTATTTTCTCTTTCATATCATTCATATTCTGTGTCCATACTTTTTCGTTGTTACAATATTTTTCTTTATCTTTTTTATAATTCTCTGCTAAAAGGTTATATTCATTTATTTTTTTATTCACTTCTTCTTCTTTTTCTTGTTCGGCCTTTTTTATAATATCATCCTTTTCTTGCTCCGCCCTTTTTATAATATCTTCCTTTTCTTGTTCGCCCTTTTTTATAATATCTTCTTTTTCTTGCTCAGCCTTTATTATAATATCTTCTTTTTCTTGCTCAGCCTTTATTATAATATCTTCTTTTTCTTGCTCCGCCCTTTTAATTATATCATCCTTTTCTTGCTTTGCTCCTTTTATTATATCTTCCTTTTCTTGCTCCGCCCTTTTTATTAAGTCTTCCTTTTCTTGATCCGCCCTTTTTATTAATTCTTCCTTTTCTTGCTCCGCCCTTTTTATAATATCTTCTTGATGTTCCTTTTTTTTCTTCTCCTCTACATATAACTCCTCATATTTCTTTATTTGTATGATTGTGTCTCTTTCTTGTGTCTCTATTTTTTTCTTAAAAAATATATCTTTATCATCAATTTCTTGTTTAAACAAATTCAATTGTCTCTCGTAAGATTCTTTCAACTTGGATATTTCTTCATTATGTATATTAGTTATATTTATTATTTCATGTTTCATTTCTTCTATGCTTTTATGAACAATAAGATATTTATTTTCAATAAGATTTTTTTCTTCACTGAGTTTTTGTTCTTTTTCTAATGAGGCATCTAATAATGTCTTTAATTCGTATACTTTATTTTGTAAATAAATAATATCATAGTTATAATAATCATTATCTTCATAATTGTCATTATAAATGATATCATTATTATGACATATGACATTTTTATTATCACAGTTGTCATTTTTATTATCACTGTTGTCATTTTTATTATTACAGATGACATCTTTGTCACTCGTCTTATTATTCTTATTATCTCCTTTCTGATGATTATTCATATAAATACCCTCATTCATTTCATAAGAATTATCTTTCTTTTTATATATATCCTTATTATCTTCATATGGAGAATCTAACTGTATTTTTTCCTCCTCATGTATATTATTGAAAGAATATAAATAATCTTTCTTTTCTTTAAATTTTGAAATATTAAAAAAGTATTTTTCTTTTGACCCTATTTTCTTTGAACTGTTTATTAAATAATGTTGATTATTTATATTATCATTATTATTTATTATATCTTCTTTATTTCTATTTATTTTGTTATTATTTAATATTATTTCATTACTTATTCCTAATTCATACTGTTCATCAAAAATGTCAATAAATTTTAATTTCTTTTCATTCTCCATCTTATTATTTTTTTCGAGTGAACTTTTTTTTTTCTCTTCACTTGTAATAATAAAAGCATTCTCGTTTTTTTGGTTCTTTTGTTTTTTTTTTTTTAAAACCTCAGAAGGAGACTCGTAAGCATCCATATTGTATATTTCATTGTAATATAAAAAATAAAATAAAATAAAAAAAATAAAATAAAAAAAAATAAAATAAAATAAAATAAAATAAAAAAAATAAAATGTATTATTTAAATGGTATATTAAGTGTAATAGTAATAATAAAAAAAAAAAAAAAAAAAAAAAGACACTAAAAATAAAAAAATATATAATATTTTATTTTATTTTATTTTTATGGTATAAAAAAAAAAAAAAAAAATATACACATATAAATAATATTTATATATATATTATAATATATAAATTGATTACTTTTCAAATAAAAAAAAATATTCATACATATATTTTTATTATATTTCAGAATGTAACAAAATTTATTTTTAATAATTAAAAAAAAAGAAATTGAAACCGTTACATGTGTACATATAATACACATAATAATTTATTTTATTATTTTGCACTTAAGTTTTAAGAATATATAAATAAATAAATAAATATTATATGTGTTATATAAAAATATGTGAAAGAACGATTATTATTACATAATATTTTTTATATTATTTAATTTAAGTTTCTTATTTTGAAAAAAAAAAAAAAATATACATATAAATATAAATAAATAAATATATATATATATATATATAATATGAAAACACAATTTTGATAATTTTAAAAAATATACAAAAAAAATAAAAAATATAATAATATAATAATATAACAAATTAGTATGTAAACTTGTGAATTCTAATTGTCTCTTAAGCATTATTCCAAATATAAAAAGGCAAGGTCATTTTTCTTATTTTTTATTATTTTTATTTTATTTTATTTTTTTTCCCCTTTTCATTTGTATTAAGAATTATATGTTTAATGTATCCACTCCTGAAACAACATTTGGTGTTATATAAATAATTACATTGATAGGTTCCCATTATTTGATATTATACAAATTTTATTTATTCATACTATGCTTTAAATATATACATATATACACATATATATATATATTTATATATATATATTATTTACTTATATTATTCTTGTTGTTTAAATTTTCTAGAAATTTTTCTCTCTCCTTTTTCAACTGAATAATAATATGAGAAAGAATTTTTGGACTTACTCCATACTCACACAATTGAACTAATATAACTATAGTTTCTTTATCCAGATTAACATTTAAAATATTTGAGATTTCATAAATAATTTCAATGGCCTCTTTCTTTGCTTCTTTGTCATTCATCATTATTCAAATATATATATATATATATTTATATATTTATAAATTGTATGTTCGATATTTTATTTGTCATAAATTAAATATATATATATATATATATTAACAGTATTTATATGTGTGTGATATAAAGCTGATAATTATATCTTTAGAAAAAATTAAATTTTTATTACATATTTTTATAAAAATCCTCAATTTTTCTCTTTATCACACATATATAATATATATATATATAATTAATTTTTTTTTTTTTATAATGTGTAAAGATTATTAAATGAAGATATCAACTCAGAATAACATATAAATGTATTATATATATGTATTATATTATATTTATGTTATTTTATTATTTTTTTAATATATAATTTATTTTTTCATTTTAGCATATGCACATATAAATTAAAGTATAAACATAATATTAAATATATAAATATATATGTATATATTTATATATATATATTATATTTATGGTATTTTATTTTATTTTATTTTATTTTTTTTTTTTTAATGTATATATGTTTATTATACATATAAACTTCTTCACATATATAAATAAATATATATTATATATATATTTTTTATATTTATATTTATTTGTGTAAATTAAATGGAGATGTGAAAAAAAGGATATCATAAAAATGGATAAAAAATATATATCTTTATATATATATATATAACTTTCAATTTATTTTTATTTTTTTATTTTTTAATTTTTTATTTTATTTTTTTTTTGTTTGTACCCACTGATGGGTAATTGCTTATCCTTATGTTTATTGAGAGAAACGTCCAAAAATATTTTTAGATATTTCGAGATTTTATATATAAGATGTTTTAAAAGTTATAATTATATAAGTTATATAAAGTTGAAATATAATAATAAGAAAGATGATAAGATTGAAAGGAAGAGGATTATTACAAGTACTGATCCTAATGAGGGTCATAAAAAGAAAAAAGAGAATTATATAATTCGAGCTTTTTTGGATATGACAAAACATGAAAAAACATTATTATCTATAGCTATGATATTTCTTATAATAAATGCTTACACAAATATAAGCTATCCTAGAATTATGGGTGAATGCATTGAAGTATCTAATAATATGACAAATAACAACAATATTTTTAATAACAACAGTATTATATGTAGTAATACTTTTTCTAATATAAATATTTTTAATAATGTTATAAATTTTTTTTTTCATAAAATAAGATTTTTAAAATATTATTTTGTAGATTCAAAAATTATGAACACCATCATATTTTATTTTCCTTATTTTATATGTGGTGGTATAGCATCTTATATGAGAATATATTTTACAAATAAATGTATAAAAAATGTAGAAGGACGTTTAAAAAAACAAATACATAATAAAATTCTAATGAATAATGAAGAACAGTTTATAGAATATAAGACACCTGATTATTTAATTAATTGTACTTTTATAGAAATAAAATATAGCGCAAAAGAATTAATTACATGTATTACACAAATATTTCGTTATATTAATTCTATAGTAGGTGGATTAATATCAATGTCATGTATCTCTCTTTATCTTACAAAATTATGTCTATTCATTATACCTTTATATGGTCTTTCTGTTCTTTTCATTTTAAAATCTTTAAAACGTATAAAAATTCAAACTACTAATATAGAAGAAAAACAAATAGCTAGATTTTCAGATTCTTTACAAAAAAAAAATATTATATCATTATTTGGCAATGAATCATATGAACATAAATATTTCTGTAAACAATTACATATTCTCAATAAATATGATCATAAATATATAACATCAGAATCTTTATTCTATGCATTCTTAAATATAGGAACAAATGTTGTTATATGTACTATTTTATCATTTGGAAGATTAGAATTGTCTCTTCAGAATATCACACATGGTAAACTTGTTTCTTTTATAGTTTATAGCACAATGTTAGGACTAGGTGTAGGAGGCATATTAAAATTAAAAAAGGATATAAATCTTTTACAATTAAGTTTACAAAAAATATATGAAATATTAGATATGACAAAAGAAGAAATAAAGACAAATAAAAATGAATATGAATCACATAACTTATCTATACAAGACAAACAAGTGGATCTACTACATGATAAACAAAAAGAGAAAAACCAAATAAATATTAAACATAATAATAATAATAAAAATAAAAATGATGATGATAATAATGATGATAATATTGTTATGGATAAACTACATTTCAAGTACCCACACAAATCTTATAATATACCACATAATATTAAAGGAGCCATAAAATTTGAAAATGTCTCCTTCTCATATAATCATTATGACAAAGAAAGAAAAAAATGTGTTTTAAAAAATATCAATCTAGAAATTAATTCTAATGAAAAAGTAGCAATCATAGGTAAAAGTGGCTCAGGTAAATCAACACTCTGGAAATTACTTACATGCAATTTATCATATGAAGGTAATATTTATATAGATAATTTTAATATTAAAAATATTCATACAAATTTTTTGAAAAGAAATATTCTCTCTATCAGTGAACAAGAATGTTCGATATTTAATAGGACCATATATGAAAATCTAATTTATGGATTAATACCCCCCCCACATATAGAAAATAATAATAATATAAATATAAATAATATAAATAATATAAATAATATAAATAACATAAATAATAATAATTATTATTATATTTCAAAATGTATTTTTCAAAATATTAATCCACAACATAATATTCATAAAAAAATTCTAAACAATATTCAAACAACAAAATATTATAATTCACAGAGTTATCAAAAAAATAAAGATTCCAACTCTGATAATATAACTCATTCTTATCAACCACAATATCATTATGATCATAATATTTCATGTGACAAAGATATAGATAATACAAATACAAATAAATATCAAAATTATTATATAGATTTCTTAAATGCATATGATGAAGATAAATTAAATATTATCAACTCCTCCATTAATGTATTATGTGAAGAACTTGACTTAAAAGATTTTATTCATTCTATGCCTCATAATATACATTCAAATATTCAATATAATAATATGTCATCAGGACAAAAACAAAGATTATCTATTATAAGATCTCTTATCAAGGATACTCCTATATATATATTCGATGAAATTACATCTTTCTTAGATGAAGGAAATATAAACAAATTACAAAAACTTATTGATATTTTAATTCCTAATAAAACTATTATATATATTACACATTCAATTCATATTCTCAATAGAATGGATAAAATTATTATCTTAGATGATGGTAATATTAGGGCCGTTGGAACATATGAACAAATTAAAAATGATAAGGTTTTTATGGATATATTTTCTCTGCATAACACTGCTATATAATCAACACATACATATAGATATACATATATATATGTGTGTGTCTTTATATATTTTTATTTGTGTTACTATGATAGTATCACATATTTTTCAATTTTTTAATTTGTTTATCAGAATAAATTAATTCTCAAAAAAAAAGTATATTATATGAAAATTATTTGTATATATATATATATATATATATATATATGTGCATGTATTTGTTTGTTTTTTTTTTTTTTTTCTTTATTTATTTGTTAATCCATATTGCCCTTCTCAAAAATCATAACAATCATTTGTTTTTTCTATCCATAAATTTTCCATACTCTTAGGTGTCTCATATACCTCGGTTGTGGCTTCATATATTTTACCATCAAATATAACTCGATCTCCTTTAGAATATATATTATTCATATAATTTAATGCACCACATATATAATTATCATAACTACATGATCCTTTAAGTTTCCAATCAGTTATATTCACTGTAGGCATAGAATCCGTACTTACTATATTTTGAAAAACATATCCACTCAATTTTATTAGTTTCCCTTCTTCATCTATATATTCATGATTTAAATCCCAATCATCTATTAAATCACAATTATATAAATTAAGATTGTATACTTTTCTAGAATGTTTTATAATATTTTTTTTATTCTTAATCATTTCATTTTCTCTACTCCCTATATCTTTCACGCTCTCGTCAACAAATTTTTCTAAATTTTTATCCTCATTTATTTTTTTTATAGACATATTACTATCTATATCATCACTTCCTTCAGATATATCCTCATCAAAAGATTCATCATCACTTAATGTATTAAATAAGGATTCTTCATTTAATTCTATTGGATATTCTTCTGTTTTATTTTTATCCATATGCATTTGGATATAGCTCATTTTATTCTTCTTACTTTTGTTATTTGTTTTTATTGTAAATTTGTTGTTTGTATGTTTTTTGTTGCGTCTATTTTTAGGTTTAGAGATATTCCTTCCTCCTATTAAATAAAAAAAAAAAAAAAAAAAAAAAAAAAAAAAAAAAAAATTATAATAATATATAAATATATATATATATATATATATATATATATGTATATATATATATTTATTTATTTATAATTTTTAATTTTTTGTGTTACCCTTTAGGTGGTCCTTCTCCCTTTCAACTTCTCTACGTTTGGACTTTTTTTTTGGAACACCCTTTAACCACTTGTTCTTCTTTCCATTCTTTAGTCTTAACAAATTTTTCTCTTTTATCTGATTCTTTTTATTCTTTTGTGTTTTCTTATGATCATTTTTGACAAATGGTGGATCAGATATTATTCTTATTTCTATTGCATCTCCGTCATATGACATTTCTGTCCATTTATTTTTATGATGAATTTCTTTTTTTGACTCTTGTTTATTCTGATTATTCATACTTTTTTTTTTATCTTCATTGGTTGATGATATATTAATAGATTCCTTATTTGATATTGTTGTATTATCATCACCATCAACATTATTATTATTATTGTTGCGATTTTTTGTATATATATTTTTATTTTCCATCTGCAGTTGTTCATTTGATGTTTCATTCTCTTTACTTTGATCATTCGTATTAATTATATTGTGATAATTCCTTTTCTTTTGTATATTTCTCCTTGAAGAATTATTAACCGAAGATTTTTCTAGTTTCATAGATTTTTTGTCCTTACTACGTTTTATATTATAATTATTATTTTCCATATTAGGAATATCCTTTTTAATATTATTTATCTTTATCACATCATTATTAATATCAATATTGTTTTCTTTTGTTACATTAGTACGGTTTTTTTTTTTATTATTATTATTTAAATTATTTAATTTAAAGTTCATATTCCCCGTTTGTTCTCCTTTCATATGGTTGTTATTATTATTCTGCTTTCTACTATTTGATATATCTTCATGATATGAATTATTATTATCATTTGTCTTAAATTTGTTGTAATTCCTTTTTATACAATCCTTCATCTCAATATTATCATTCTTCTCCTTATTATTTATTTTCAATAAGGGTCTATTTTGTAAAGGTTTTATTCCCACAGTATGATCAAATTCTAATTCTTTTTCATTTTTAGAATTATTATTTTGATTGATATAAGGTTTGATATCTCCTTTTATATAATCATTCATCTTAACCTTTTTAGACATCATATAATTATTATTATTATTATTATTATTATTATTATTATTGTTGTTGTTGTTTTTGCCATATTGATCGTTTATAAAATTATCAACATCGTAAGATACATCTTGAACTATAAGCTTTATTAATTCATCCTTACTACCTTTTAAAGTGTTAACATGACCCTCTTTATTATAATTTATCAAAATAGGAGGATCACCTTCATTTACTCCCTTTAATGACAGTGCACTATATGTTCTTATTAATATTAAGGAACATAAGAACATCAATAGGAAGAATTCTTTTTTTATACTAACCATATTGAAATATATATATGTGCCTGTGTTTATATATATATATATATATATTAATTTTTTTAAAATGTTTTATGCATAAATCCAAATAAATTAATTATTATTTGTATTATGAATTCTTTAAAAATATGTTAGTGTTCGAAAAAAGAAAATATAATATAACAAAAAAAAAAAAAAAAAAAAAAAAGAGAAAAAATATATACATAAACAAATAACATATATATATGTAAAATTAAGACATAATACTATTATACCATTTAACACATTTATATATGGCTATATAAAAAATAATCATTTATCATTTTTTTTTTTTTATTTTTTGTTTGTTTTTTTTTTTAATTTATTATAATTCTCAAAACCATTTCTTTATTTCATATATCTACTCTTTCTTTTCTTCAATATTATATTTAAAATGGATATATATAAAATATAAGGTCCTTTTATATATTTCCTTATCCATGAAATATATATGTTTTGGCTATATAAATCTATATATATATATATATATATATATATATATATATATATATTTATAGTATTTATTTTTTTTTTTCTGACTTGTTCATAATTTTTTTTCTTTTAAAACATATAATTTGCCTGTACAACCATAATTTTTTCTAAATATATTCACAAAAACAATGTATAGAATTAACCAATAATATATTTTTTTTTTTATAATGCTTGTTTTAAAATAAAAATCTAGCCAAATTTTTTTTTTTTTTTTTTTTTTTTTTTTTTTTTTTTTTTTGTTGTTTACAATTTTTTTACATATTTGCTTGTATTTTATCCAAGGCTTGATGAATTTTTTCAAAAAGAGTATGAGAAATTTTAGAAGAATTTTCAGTAATATTTAAAATGGAAGATATTTCCATGGATATCCCATATAATTTATGGAATGCTACACATTTTCCTTTAGACGTAATAGCAACAACAAAAATATTTTCTACTAGTTCTTCTTCTACTTTAGACATATCATAAATATATTTATTATTGATTTCTCCAATTGATATACATATAGGTATATGTTCATAAGGAAAATTAATATGTTCATTTTGAACAATTTCTAATTGATAATCTTTATTTGAAATTTCATGGAATGTATTTTCTTCTTCTATTTCTTTTTTTGGTTTGACAATTGGAAAAAATGTATCTTTTAAAGCTACATATATGGCTATACTAATAATATCTAATAATCCACCTCCAGCATTTAGAACCATAACATTTATATCAACACTCCAAGCAAATTTATTTGGCAGGATACATAATTTTTTTTTATTTATATTATTTTTTATACATAAATTATAAATAATAGAAGTCATTGTTTGTAAATGATCTTTTTTTATTCTATTAGCAGCAACAGATGCTGGGCAATCAATTTGTAAATTTACATTACCTTCATCATATGTATCAGAATCAGGAGTAATTAAAGAAAGTTTAATTCCACATATTACATTATTCTCTTCATTTATTACACTGCTACTCCCATCAGCTGACACAAGAATATTTTTATTTATTTCTATTGATCTGTATGTTAATAATGTTCTACCATCTATTCTTATATTGCAATTAATGCTGTCTTCTATGTAATTTAACGAGCTCATCTTTTTCAAAAAAAATAAATATAAATATAAAAATATATATATATGAAAATATATTTATTATCTTTATATTTTACTAATAGGACAAAATTGTAATCAATTAAAAATAAATTTTTATATTTAATAATCAAATGTGATTTATTATATATATATATATATTTATAGTTATATATTTTATTTCCTATGTCCTTATCGTTCTAGCAATATTATCATGTAGTTGATAATAACATTTCATTTGTATCATTACTAAAACAACATTATAATGACCAAAAAAAAAAAAAAAAAAAAAAAATACATATATAAATATATATTTCTAAATACCTGTACGATATAGACAAATATGTAAAAATATATATTCAATAATAAATATTGCAGTTTATTTTAACAAGAAAAAAAAAAAAAAGAAAAAGAATTAATAAATAAATAAATTAAAAAAAAAAATACATACATATATATATATATATATATATATATATTTAATTTTATGGAGTGGCAGAAAAAATTAAGTAAAATATCTATAGAATATCATATTATTATATCAGAATTAATTATCACTGTAATATTTATCGTATTCTCCTAATTCTTTTTTTACGTCTCTATATTTTTTCGTTTTATTAAAACATATAAAAGAATTTATGTAATAAAAATTAATAATATAATTCTTGTTCTTATTCCATATATGATATAATAATAGAAGTAAAATAATAATAATTATTATCATTTTTTATTTACCCTATATACACTTGCTTAATGAAGAAACCCCCTTTATAAATATATTTTATATATATATTATATATTCTCTTTTATATTATATAATTTTACAAGCTCATACATAACATCATAAAAATATTTATACTATATTATAAATAAATAAATATATATATATATATATATATATATATATATCATATATATTTTATAAATTTTTTTAAAACAATATGGGGGAACTAATTTATAAATTATGATTCCTCATTATATTTATAATAACCAAATATTAACAAAAATATAAAAACAAAATAGTGTTATATATATTTTTTAATTTATACAATTTTTTATTTATAAATATAATGGTCACAAAAAAAAAAAAAAAAATTGTTTAAATATTAATGCTTTGAGATTAATTATTTATTATTTTTTTTTTTTAAATGAATAAAAATACCAATGAGTTATTATATCATTATATAATATTGTATTATATAAAAAGGTATATATATATTTTTTTTTACAATAAAATATATATGTAATTATTATATATATATTGAACATTTCAGTGCTTATAAAACTAATTATAGTAAATTAAATGAATAAATATATATATATCATATACATATTTATATATATATATATTATATTTTTTATTATGTTGTTATTTTTATTTAATTTTACAATTTTTTTTTAAATATATATATATAATATGTATATAATAAAGCTTTATAATTATATGTTGGATTTTTTCATTCATATACAATTTCTTTTATTTTTTTTAATTTTTTATGCAAGACTATTATATAGAAACTTATTTAGAAGAGAAACACTTGTGCTTATATATATAAAAATTAAGAAATAAAATTAAAAAAAAAAAAAAAAAAAATAGAAGGATTTATATGACGTGATAATATATAAAAAAATTATATATTTATATATATATAACTTATATTTTGTTCTCAATTAATAATTGAAATAATATTATATTGATATGTATATTTTTATAATTTGTTCTTTTTTTTTTTTTTTTTTTTTCCATAACGTTTGGAATTTAAATAAATAAATATATAACGTCACTTATATATATTTTAATAAAAAATATATTTGTCATTTAAACATTTCTTAACAAAAGGAATATCTATATAAAATATATATATATAATTCATTTATTTTATATTTTTTATTTTTAATTTTTTATTTTTTATTGTATTAAATATGAAGGAAATTGTGGAAGAGCACAATATGGAAAAAAATGAAGAGGAAACAAAAGTAGAAAAAAAGGTCAAAAAAAAAGATAAAAAAAAGGTCAAAAAAAAAGATAAAAAAAAGGACAAAAAAAAAGTCAAGAAAAAGGATAAAAACAAGGTTAATAAAGAAGATATTAAAAATGTCAAAAAAAAGGATAATAAAGTAAATAAAAATATTTCCACTCAACTGAATGATAGCTCCATACAAAATAACCTTGATGATAATAGCGATAGTAATAACCTTGATGCTCTTTATGATGACGATTCTGAAAGTCTTGAAAAATTTTGTAAAGATAATTGCATAGATGATGCAAGTTCAGATGACAGTGTAAAAAAACTGGAAGAATGTATCATGACAAATGATGAAAATGGTAATAGTCTTAAATATATTAACATAGAATATGTAGATTCCTTTTTACAATCTATGAATAAGAAAACGAGATTAAATAAGGTTATAAAAGTATTATCTATGTATAGAGATGCTCTCGATTTTTTTATTGAAGATGAATTAAAAAACGATGAAATGCCTTTAATAGAAAAGGGTGTTGAAAACCAAGGAAATGATAAAATAATGAACACGAAAAAACAAAAAAAGAAAAAAAACAACAAGAAAATAAATAAAAATAAGAAAAAAAAATATGCAATGAATTTAGATACCAGCTTTTTTGTTGTATTTAATGTGTTGTATAACATAGATGTCATGTTTTATAATGTAATGAATGAGGGGAATTTAAAAATGAAGGTGCTAGATATTGAGAAAATAAAGAGTAATGAAATATTTATTGAAGATGAGGAGGGAAGTAAGAAAAAAAACAAGACAAATGATAACAATAATAATAACAAAAATAATGATGATAATAATAATTTAAATGAGAATCATCATAATAATATGGAAGATACTTACGATCTGAATAATATGCTGAATTATAAAAATATAAAAAAATATAAACCTCTGATTATTTACTTTTTCAACAATCTAGCTGAAAATATGAAAAAAATTAAGAATAATGATATATATAGAGGTATATTAAAAATATTAAAGAAAAAAGAAATATTAAGATGGGTTGTAATATTAAATTATGGAAAGATATTTTTAAAAAAGATATGTAAATTATTTGTAGTATCAACAAATAGTGATATATATTTCTTTCTATATATATTAATTGAGAATATATTTCAATTATATAATGAAAGGAAGAAAATTATATTTATGAATTTATGTAATATAAAAAAAGATAAAGAAGAAGAAGAAGATATTAAAAAAACATATAATATGGAAAGAATAA
>NC_041705.1:1501054-1506054 GCF_900097015.1 Plasmodium sp. gorilla clade G2
TTATAATTTCTTTTAATAATTCTTCAGATGTATTGATATCCAATGTATTTGTATTTTTATAATATAATATATTTAAATATTTAAGATAATTTTTTTTAATTGAAGGAATAAAAATTTGAAGAATTATTTTGTTCACAGTAATATTATTATAATCTGTATAATATTTTCTTTCCTTTATTTTTTGTTCATTTATATTTGAATTTTTTATTTTTTCCCATTTACATTTTTTATAATTATCTAATATTGGTTTGATATATGTTTGATAAAAAAATGAATATCTTGTTAAACCTTCATCATGTATTAATAATAAAAGTTGAGATTCATTTTTTTCATATTTCATAAAAAGACATAAGAAAATATCAAAATTTTTTGTTATATCCTTTTCATCAACATGTAATAATTTTTTATGTTTGTTTATATTTAAAACTTTATTTTGTAAATCTACTTGTTTATATATATTATATGAAAAATTATATTTCTTCTTATTTTTTAATGGTAATAGACATGGGGTTATAGACAACCCTTTTATTTTGTTACTTCCCTTTTGATTATTTTTGCACTTTTTATAATCATATATATTTCTATTATATTTATGAATATCTAGGTTAACATTTTTGAATATCTTATTATTAGATAGATATTTTACGTTTTTTCCTATAAAATTATAATTTTTAAAATAATGTGGCATTTTTTTTTTATTAGCATATATATTTCGTTTTATTTTATTAAAATGATTATTATTGATATTATTATTATGAGTGATTTTATTTTTTATATTTT
Source organism: Plasmodium sp. gorilla clade G2 (assembly GCF_900097015.1). Classification (NCBI taxonomy): domain Eukaryota; phylum Apicomplexa; class Aconoidasida; order Haemosporida; family Plasmodiidae; genus Plasmodium; species Plasmodium adleri (nom. inval.). The sequence goes on from NC_041705.1 coordinate 1,501,835, forward strand.
TATTTCTCAAGGTAATAAAAGTGGGGGTAACACATTCATAAGTGTAATTCTTTTCATCCTCCATTAAATTATCATTCTTATTATAATTGTATATATTGTTATAACCATATGAATCATTTGTTTTGTTTAAATATTCCATTTTATATATATTATTATATTTATTTTTTTTTTTTTTCTTATGATGTACATATTTTATATTTTTATAGGTTGGATTATTAATAAGCTCCATATTAAGATCCTTCGGACTATATTCATTTAAAATTTGTAATGTAGGAGTATTTATATTATCTTCATATTCAATAGAATTATTTCGAAAAATATTACTTTCTAATTTATTTATATCTATTCTTTCCTTATAAATACTTGTTTTAATGAAAGGTTTATTTAATAAATTATTTTTCTTTTTATGATAGTTCTTGATCTTATTTTCGTCCATATGATCATTAGCAAAAATATTTTTGAAATACGAATGATTTTTATCATAATTATTTTTAATGTAATCTACATTATTATTTTCTTTTTTCTGTTTATTTATATGTTCATCACTTTTGTGTTTTTTTTTTATAATGGTTCCATTTCTATATATGGATGTAGACTTAAAATATGGAAACGTAAATCGTTTGTATTTATTATTCTGATAATTATATGGATCAAAAATCATTTTTTTTTTCAATGAAATAAAATTATATTTATTATAAAAATGCGTTAACTTATTTATCATTAAAGAATGATGTATATGTGTGTCATTCGACATAGGAATGATATCCATATCATTATATTTATCTTCATCGTGTTCATAATATAAATTTTGAAACGATTCTATATCTTGAAAACTATCTATGATTGTTTTATTTGAGAAGTTTATTTTATTTTGATCTTGTAATAATATGGTTTCACTAGATTTTAAAATATCTATATGATTCAAATTTTTATATGTATTATTTGCAATAGGTTCTCCTTCCATATTATAATAATAATTATAATAATTATTATTATTATTATTATTATTATTATTACTATTAGATGGTTCTATAATAGGTGTGTAATTATTCGTTAAATGTTCATTTTTAATATTATAATTATAATGATATATTTTATTTTTATTATTCTTTTCAACATGTTTGTATTGCTCTACATTTTTTATAACATCGTTGTAACCTTTTACACATGTCACAATTTTATCATTTGAATCCATAAAATTTTTATTAATCGTTATATTTTTATTTATATCATTTTTTTGTACCACTTTGTTTTCCTTTTTTTGATTATTATTTTTTATATGAAGTGGCAATTCTTTTTTTTGTCTGGTCATTGTTTTTTTTTTCTTTTCATAATCATATCCATACCTTTTTTCTTTCCACTTTCTTACTCTTTCATAATATTTTATATGGTCAAAAATGTATACATTTTTTTTTGTTTTTTGTTTTTTTTTTTGAAGAGATAATATTTTACTCTCTTCATTATTCAAATGTATTTCTTTATTATTATACAAATGGTGTTTATTCGATTTTTTTTTTATATATTTTTTTGTTGTATTATTTGTAACAGATTTTGTGTCTATATTTTTCTTCCTGAACAGTTCTACATTATCTCCATTTTGTTCAGGTGATTTTTGCATTTTTTCACACATTTTGTTTTTAAATAAGGTATATATATTTTAATATTTTTTTTTAGTACCTTTTTATAAATGTTTGTAAAAAAAAAAAAAATGGTAATTATTTTATAATATAATGAATAATGTCTTTTAATATTTTGTTTATGAGAAGGTTTATTTCTCAAAGGAGTAAAAAAGAAAATATACAAATATGTATAATACTAAATTATTAATAAAAAATTATTTATAAATATATGATTATTATGGAAAGAATATATTGTATAAATATAGATAAATAAATAAATAAATAAATAAATATATATATATATAATTTTATATGTAACACATACGTATTTACACACAAATCACTCTACATTTTTTAAATAACATTCAAAAGGTATGATTGTTACACAAATAAAAATATATATATATATATATATATATATAATATGTTTAATATTTTATTTTATTTTTTTTTTTATTTCTCTGTAATTACATGAGATAACATATATTTATATATATATTTATATATAATATGTGTATGAAAGCATCGCTTTTTTGAAGGATAAAAAAAAAAAAATAAATAACTTCCTACTTCTACACTCAAACAAAATTGGACCTTTAATTAAAGACCTATTTGTATATATCATATATATTAATATATATATATAAAATAAACATATAGTCATTCAAACATATATATATCCAAATATATGTATATCTTTTATGTGTACTAAAATATATCAACATGTATATATTAATTTTTAATTAAAAAGTTAAATAAAAACAATATAAAGTACAACAATCCTTTTGATGCACTAACCAAAAAAATAAAGAAAACAAATGAAATATTAACATATACATATTATTTAAAAAAAACAAAAAATAAAACATATAAATATAAATAAATAAATATATATATATATATATATATATATTTATATTTATATTATTATACGTCAACGTTTTTCTTTATCTATGCTTCAATAGTACATTCATTTTTTTCCTCCTCATTATGAATATCAGCATTCATTTTTTCCAATGTTTTCATTTCTTCAGAAAAAAAATTCAATTCTGACTCTGTGTATATACTTAACTCTTCTAATTCGAAACGTTTTAAAAATAGCTGTCTTTGTTCTTGCAAGTTTTTATAATTTGGAGTATTATAACCATTCACACAATAATAATCTTTACCTTTTATTGTTATTTTATTATCCATTTCTTTAAGTTTATTTTCTATAAAATCGAAATCTTCTTTTGTTGGATATGTTAGTGTTTCTAAATTATAATCTTTATTACATGAGGCAGAAATGAGATGATGATTTGCTTTTAGTATAGCTAGCCATTCTATATCATAACATAAATAAAATTTTTTTTTTTTTTTTTCATCTGAATCATTTTCATCTTGGCTAGATTGTTCATCTTTATTATCATTTTGATCATTTAAGGATTCTTCATCTTTATTTAAATTTATATGTTGAGAGATATTATTATTTTCTTCATCTACGTTTGATGATATATCAACTTGTTTATCTTCATTATGATTATTATGTGGATTGTCATCGACATTTTTTTTTTTTTGATCCAATTGCATGTCTCTGTCTAGTTCGTATAAAGCCTTTTCATGATCATAATCTAAATTGATAGAATCATCATTATTATTATTATTATTATTATCATTATTATTATCATTATTATTATTATCTTTATTATTGTATGTATTCGATTTACTATTAGAACCATTATTCAAATCATGATTATGCTGTGCATCATTCTGTAAGTCCATTTGATTATCCCCTTCTTGTAAGGATACCTTTGGAATATGATCAAAATTTAAATACATAGAATCATTCTTTTTAGATATATTTAAAATTTGTATAAAATGTTTATGTTCTTGAGCCTTATCTAAAGATAGAAATCTAGTATATTTCTTTTGATCATTGTGTATATATAAAGCTGAATATTTTACATGTAGATGTGATGCAAACCAGAAATAAGGTTTCAACTTATTTAATAATATTTCAGTATGTGGATTACCTAATGTATTATTATATACGTCAGATTGGAAATGAAATTTTCTTCTTAATAAGTCATGTACATCACCATGTTTTTCAATATTATTTGGCCAGTCATGTGTTACAACAATATCAACATTATTTTTTAATAATTTTAATTTTTCTATTTCATATTTTCTTATATGATATGCACTAACCTTTGTAATATCTGTATAAGGATACGATTCATAATATTTTTTAAAATAGCTATATTTTTTATATATACCACTTAAACTACATATTCTCAAATTATTAATATTAAGAACATTAGAATAACCTAAATAATATATATTCGGAGCAACCCAGCCACCATAATACAATTGTTTCAATACATTCATAGCTTCATGATTTCCTCCTACAAATATAGTTAAGATCTTAGCTTTCTTTTTACCTATAAAATAATCTACAAAATCATTTTGATTTTTTTTATATTTAGAAGGAACATTCAAACATTCATTATCAACACTGTATCGAACACTTTGGAAATCACCACAACAAATTAAAATATCAACTTTTATTTTATTTTCTTCTTCTATTTTTTCGAGTGTCGAGTATATTAAATCTAATTCTCC
>NC_041705.1:1513554-1538554 GCF_900097015.1 Plasmodium sp. gorilla clade G2
ATAGTTGCATTTTTTTTTGAAGCATTAGGAGCTTCCTTATTAGGAGGTACAGTTACAGATTCAATACGTTCGAAGATAATAAATTTCCAAGTTTTCTATGACACTCCAGAATTTTTAATGTTAGGTATGTGTTGTGCCCTTATGGGTGCAACTGTTTGGCTAGCTATAGCTACAAGAGCTGGATTACCAGTATCCACAACACATAGTATTATAGGAGCATTATTAGGATTTGGCCTAGCAACTGGTAATATGAAATCAATAAAATGGGAAAAAATAAATAATATTGTAATATCTTGGCTAGCTGCTCCAATATTAGCTGGTACCTGTTCTGCTATTGCATTTACTTTATTAAGAATGTTGATTTTAAGAAAAAAGAATTCATTTGAAATAATAAAAAAGATGTATTGGTTTTTAATATTTTTAATTACATTACCATTTAGTGTCTTTCTAATATTTCATAATCCGATTGTAATAAATACCGAATGTGAGATGAAAAAAGATGGAAAGATAATAGTATCATCACCATGTTATATTGAAGATTGGAGTGCTGCTCATAGTTTTTATGCATCTGTTATATGTATTATTTTATCATCTATATTAACAGCAGTAGGTTCTTTTATTATATATATTATATATAACAAAAGAATTAATAATTACAATTTAAAGAAAAAATTATTTTGTGAAGAATTAGCTGATATAGAAAAAAATGCACAGAATAATTTCTGCGCTATTAATAATAGTAGTTTAAATTCTGTAGCATCAAATGAGACACAATTAACACAAGCAAATAATAATATAGCTAATATTGCAAAACAAAATCAAGTAGTAAACATCAATAAGAGTAGTAATAGTATAATATTGATGTTGCCAGAAGACAAAAATGGTAAGACTCAAAAAGATAACAACAAATTGAATGGAATTGAAAAAAGTGGAAGTGCAGAAGGACAACACCATGTTGTACCACTTATAAAAGATAATACAACAGAGGAGAAATCATCTGATAATACATTAAAAAGGAATGTTGATAATAAAGATACAAATATTAATGAAAATAATAATAACAATGAGAATGGTGATAAAAATGGGAATGTAAAAAATATGGAAAATATTATCATAGAAAATTTTGATCCACAAACCGAAATTGTATTTTCTTCTTTACAAATTATAAGTGCTATATTAGGTGTTGTAGCTCAGAGTGCGAACGATACAGCTAATGCTATTGGTCCATTTGCTGCAGTTTTTAATGCATATAATAATGGAATAAGAGATAAAATCAAAGTACAATGGTATATACTTTTATTTGGTGGTTTATCTATGTCTTTAGGTTTATCAATTATGGGTTATAGAGTTATTAAGACTGTTGGTATGAAATTAATTAAAATAACACCAGCTAGAGGTTTTACCATCGAACTTATTTCAGGACTTGTTGTTTTATTTTTTAGTATATGTGGTATTCCTTTAAGTTCTACACATTGTGCAGTTTCAAGTGTTATCGGTCTAGGTTTAGTTGAAGCAAAAATTAATGCAGACAATAAAAAACAGGCAAAAAAATCTATGGACAAAGATATTATTCAAGTTGATAAAGATAAAAGTTTTACCTTAACTGAAAAAATGAAATATCCATTTTCTTTTCTTAATACATCTTGTGTTAATCTTAGATTATTTAGAACAGTTTTTCTTTCATGGATACTTACCGTAGTCTTTTCAGGTAATAATAAAAATATATATATATATATATATATATGTATGATGTTTTGTTTGTGTGTGTACATTTTTTTTTTTTAATTATTTTATATAATAATAAAGTATCACTATTGTTCATATAAATGATAAGTTTGTATAACTATACATGCTTTATATATATATATATATATATATATATATATATATATATATTTTTTTTTTTTTTTTTTTTTTTTTTTTTTTTTTTAGCCACTGTGACCGCGGGTATTTACTCCTTCGCTGCATATAGTCCATCTTACATGATGAGGACACAAACTGTTTAATTAGTCATATTTTGATATATATATATTTTATGTAATGTATTATTTTATTATTTTTGCTTCTTCATTAAGTATTATAATATATATATATTAAGATATATTTTTAATTTTTTCCTTTCTTTCTTTTTTTTTTTTTTTTGTTATGTAACCATTTTTAATTAAAAATGAGTTCAAGATTTATTGCTTGAATTCTTTTTATTTATTTATTTTTCTTTTTCTTTTATTTTTTTTTTGAAATATTTTTATTTGATTATGCTGTTTTTATGCTAATTAAGAAAAAAAAAAAAAAAAAAAAAAAAAAGAAAGAAAAGAAAAATTTATGTGTACATTATACATAATATTTATTTAATCATTATATATATATTTATATTTATATATATTTATTTGTATTATTTTTTCATATATAATTTATTCTATGCATTATATAATATATATAATGTAATAAAATATTTTCATCTTTATATTTATTCATGAAAGCTGAGAGAGACATCAAATTATAAAAGTGTATATGTATATATATATATATTTATATATATATATATTATTATATGTACATATTTATATATGTTCATCCATACATCTTTCTATATCTGTATAACTCATCCCGTTATATATTTGTTTATTCATACAAATCATTTTTATCTTATTACCTTCATTTATATATACATCTATTTATTCATTCATTTTATTTTTTTAATTAATTATATATATACACACATATACATACACACACAAATAAAAAACCACCATCCTATTTTTATACATGAGAGACGTGAGAGACATTTATTATATATATATTTATATATATATATATTTTTTTTTTTTTTTTTTTTTTTTTTTTGCTTTTATATGAAAAAAAAAATGTTTATATATGTATACATATTTGTATATATATCAATTTTTTTTTTTTTTTTTTTTTTTTTTTTTTTTTGCAATTTAGAAAAATTCTATAAACTATTATATATATAAATATTATATATATATATATATATATATATAATGTATTAGTGCTTTAGTTTAATTAAATTTTTTTTTTTTTTTTTTAAAATAAAAAGGTTGTATACAAAATATTTAATAGATATACATTTAATGGTATTATAATATTCATATGTATAATTCACGTGTCATATGAAAAAAACAATTTAAAGAGAAAAAAAATATATATATATACATATAAGGAGTTGTCTACCTTTTTTTATTATTTAAAAAAAAAAAAAATACTTAAAAGGAATAATTAAATGTTTTGAAAAGATAAAAATGGAATATACAAAAGTTCTTATATTTTATATTGTGGATTAATATAAATTTTGTAATATACCTTAAATATATTTTTTTTTTTTCAAAAAAATTAACAGATTGAGAAATAATACATATTAAATGATAATAACATAATATTATTTATAGCGAAAAAGTCGTTCAAATACTTCCAATAAGCTATATAAGAACAAATAAATATACATATTTAAATTAAAGAACTTTTTTATAAAACAAGATTATTTCATATAATTATGTTGAGTTTTTTTTTTTTTTTTAGGCATTTTAATTATTAAATATTATGTATAATAAAAATATATATATATATATATATATATATATATATTATAATAATTTATTCCTTTAATTATTATTCGATTTTTTAATATATTATATTATATATTACCAAAAAAAAAAAAAAAAAGCATAAATATTTAATATATATCAGAAATATATTGGAACAATATATATAATATTATAATTGTATGAATAATTATTTAATTTTTTTTTATTTTTTTTTTATATTATTATTTAAAACCAAAATTATCTTGAAGCCTCTGTGGCGCAATTGGATAGCGCGTTGGACTTCTAATCCAAAGGTTGCGGGTTCGAATCCCGCCAGGGGTAAATCTTAATAAAATAGATAAAAAATATATTTATATTTCAAAGATATGAAAAATGTTTTTAAAATTTATTTATTTATATAAATATATATTTTTATGCTTATATGAATAAGAAAAAAGTTCGTATACAATTTATATTGAACTATTTTTATTTCTCAAGTATTTTATTCATTCTTATTCATGAATTATATGTATTTACATATATATATATATATTTAATTTGCTAAAAGGAGATTGAAAATTTTATACAATGAGCATTTTACTATTATGAAATATAGAGTATATATTACATATTTATATATATATGTTATAATTACAAAAAACATATTAAGATGTTATTATATAATGAATTTATTTTAATATATACATGTTGTTTATGATAGTATAATGCGTATACGTATAAAAAAAAAAAAAAGAAAAAAAAGATTATATTGTAATATGATTCATCTATATTTACTTGGAATATATATTAAATATTCCATCATTGAAATAAAATACATATATATATATATATGTGTTTATAATATAAGACCTTTTCTTTAAATATAATTTAAGTTGAAATAAAAAAATTATTTTATTTAATTATATTATTTCATCTATTTATGGACAGTTCGCTTTATTATTATCACACATAAAATATTAAATGATATAAAATATATATATATAATATACTTTATATTAATGATATAATTATAGTATATAATAATATGATAATATTTTTTCATTTTTTCTTTCTCAAAAGATAGATGATATTAATAATTATTATATATGAATTACAAATATTTTATATAATAAAAAAAAAATATATGTATATACACAATTATTTTTAAGTCCAAAAATAATATATTCAACAAAAAGAACTTAAAAAATAAAATATATATATATACATAACATTTATTTTTTATTTTTTTTATGGTAGCCTTAAAAACTTGATTATATTTAAAATATATATATATTACTTTATAGCAATATAATAATATATTTATTATATATAATAAATTAAAAAAAAAATTACATTCCTTCTCGAACGTCATGTGTCATCCTTGCGCAGGGGCCATGCTAATCTTCTCTGTATCGTTCCAATTTTAACAAACGGCATCTCCGAAGAGAGCCAGTATTACATACTTAATTGAAATATATGTATATAGGAAAAAATTTGCATTTTGGTTACTCCAAAAAAAAAATATATAAATATATATTATATATTATTATTTACATATACAATTTTATAATATAATAATTTACCCATCATTCTTATATTGTAAAAACTTATATTATAGTCAATAAATATATATTTTTTTTTTATATAAATGTATTTTTTTAATATCTATGTAAATACATTTTTTACGTAAATATTTATAGAATTAAAAATTTATTAAATATTTAAATTTTTGTACTTTTTTTAAATGAATAAATATATTTATAATTAGAAAAAAAAAAAAATAATAAATAATAAAATAGCTATTTATATATAAATATGCTTTTTTTTTTTTTTTTTTTACCTGAACGAGCAATAATTTTTTTTTTTTTGGAATAAAATAAATTATTATATTTATTTTATGTATATATTTATTTTTCATAGTAAAAGTGTTATATATTTTACTTTTTCTTATACAATATATTTTCATATAAGAAAAAAAGAGAACATTATTCAAAATTTCAAGAAGTGTAGAAATCCAAATGTCATAAAATTGTTCTATTTATAAAATTTTATATAATTTTTCCATTTAATACACACAATAAGAAAATATGTAATTGTATATATTGTTAAATAATAACTAACAATTTATTAATTTGTATCCATAAATAATTATGCAACACAGGATATGTGATAAAATAACAAAATATTACAAATATATCTCCTTTTGCTTCATTTTTTTTTTTTTTTTTTTTTTATTTATTTATAAAATATGTTTAAAATTTATATAACAATCTTTTAGAGTTTAATTAAAAAAAAAAAAAAAAAAAAAAAAAAAAAAAAAATAGAGAAAAAAAGAAAGGAATTATATAAAAAAATACAAAAATTAAATAAAAAGATGCAATAATAAATAAATAAATAAATAAATATATATATATATGTATTATATGTGCAATTACATACATATATATATATATATATTTATTTATTTTCCTTTTTAATTATTACTTTTTTATTGGTTTTTGTCTTACATACACTAGAATGAAAACAAAATAATAACATAAGCTTTCTTGAAACGGTTGTCCCTTTGATAATATATATATATATGTTTGTAAAAATTCATTGTGATAATTCGTGTTATTATTTTTATTTTTTTACATTCTATATGTTGATGGTCTTTTGGATGCAAATTTCTTTCTATACTCCTTTTGTAAGGTTGGTAAATGTAATGCTGGAAATCTTAATCTTCTTTTTAATAATTGTTTAATATGTGGTCTCCTGACTAAACTTGAACTTATTTCAGAGATTCTTATAATATTAATAGATGAAGCTCTTGCTCTGTGCCTACCAGCCATTTCAGAATATAATTGAGCTATAGCTCCTTCTTTGGTTGTATCTCTGAATTCTTTATACATATTATGAGTACCTGTTCTACTATCATATCTTAATAAAACACCATAGTTCTTTACACGTAATGGAAATCTTTCTTTAATTTGTTCACATGCTAATAATTCACCATTAGATTTTTTAAGTTTATTAATCTTTTTCATAAAGTACCAAAAACGAGATTTGGCATTAGTATCATTCTTGGCAAATATACACATACGATAAACATTTGGGTTCTTATCCTTAGCAGTAGGAATAGCTCTACCAACAATATGATATTGGTGTATCTAAAAAGGAACACATAAAAAAAAAAAAAAAAAAAAAAAAAAAAAAATATATATATATATATAATATATGTCATATATATATATATATTATATGTTTATTTATTTATTTATTTATTTATATATATTTAAACTTACATTTGTATTTAAAGATTGATCTATTTTTTTCACCATTTTTGTTTTTCTTAATATTATATATCAAGCTATGAGAAAAATAAAATAATATATAAATAAATATATATATATATTATTAATTAATATGTAAAAAAAATTATATGTTGATAAATATATTTTTATGAGGAACATATAATCATAAAAATAATTCTTATAAATGTTAAATATTTATTATTAATATTACAAAAAAAAAAAAAAATAATTTTCTTTTCCTTTTTTCTTACTTTTTAATTGAATGGGGATTTTTTCATATAAATATATATAAAAATAAAAAAATAAAATATATATTATAATATTCTTTAAAACACAAATTAGAAAAAAATATATTATTTTAAAATATAAAATAAATCATTAATTTTACATTCTTAAGTCAAAAAAAAAAAAAAAGAAAAAAAAATTTTATTATTTTTTATTTTTACATATAAAATGTTAAGTATATATTATATATATATATATTTATTTATATATATAATATATAATCCTAATTTTTTTTTTTATAACAGAAAATAAAAAAAAAAGGTATGTAAAATATTTTTCTTCATATAAGTTATTTTATATACATATAAAAAGTTGAAGTTGATTTTTTTTAATTAATATATAAATATATTATATATTTTTTTGCTTTGGTTTCTTCTAAAAAATTGTTTAAAGAAATTTATATATATGAGGAGGGAATATTTCATATATATATTAATATATATATATATTTTAACTATATTGAATAATGATCATATAAATAAACACATCATAATAATATAAAATATATATAATATAATATTTATATATATATGCTTTCTTTTATATATATATAACAATATCTATATTTTCTTCTTTTTCTTTTATATTATATATATAAATCATATTATATAAATAACAATATATATTTCAATATATATTATATTAAATAATAAAGTGTATGAACCTTATATTATAATAATAAAATAATGTACTTATATATATTAAATAATATATATATATATATATATATATATATTTATATACGTAGTGTTTTAAGGGATTCATATATAATAATATATTATTATATAATATATATTATATAATATTATATTTATATATATTGTATTATAAAAGGGGTGTTATATATAGTACCTTATCGTATATAAAATTAATTTTTACCCCAGGGAGTTTTTTATAGTTTTATGATTATATTATATTATATATATATATGAAGGTATTATAAAATATTCTTTTTTATATATACATAAATACATATATAAATAAAGTATATAACAAATAAACTTAAAAATTATTATGATATATATATTATTATATTATAAATAATATTGATTGATTTTATTATATATTAATATTTATATATATAAATTTACCTACTTGTAGGTTTATACATTAATAATATTATTTATTATACATATAATAATGAATTAACAACTTTATAGGGGGAAAAAAAAAAAATAACTTATAAATAAATAAAAACATATAAAATATTATATTTATTATATATTATAATATAAGCTTTTGTAGTTTTATTATATAATAAATATATGTATAACTAATTATATACATATAATTTATATATATATTAATAATATTATATATATACATATATATCCTTATTTTATTTAAAAAAAAATTCTTTTTTTTTTTTTTTTAATTTGTAACACAAAATGATATTATTATAATCCATTTTGAGGATTTTCATTTTTATATATATTTTTTTATTTTTAATATTTAAGAAGAAAAGAAAAAAAAAATATATATATATATTTATTTTATGTTACAATTAAGTAGATAATTTTCATTTCTTTTTAATTTTAATATAATATATATTATATATATATTGATATTAAATAATTAATTTTATTTTTATTAGTAATTTCATTTTAATATAAAGAAAATACCATACGTTATTTTATTTTTTTTTTCATCTTTTATATAACAATATAATTAACTTTATAAAATATGGTAAGAATGAAAACAAAATGAAATGATGAATGGAATAATTAATGAATGTTTATTTAATATATTATAATAATATAAAAAAGGAATATTACATATACATTTAATATTTATTTATATATATATATTAATATATATTAGTTTTGTTTATATTTTTTTTACATGTATAAGTATATATAAATATTTTATTGTTTATATATTTATATATAACTAAAATAAGCTTATGTGAATAAATAATTGTAATGGAATATATTATGACCACATTTGTATATACATATATATATATATATATAATATATATGTTTTATTTTATTTTTTTAATTTTTATAGGGTATCGCACTTAAAAATGTCGGTAGAATAAAAAAACATGGAAGGAAACAATTGGTTTCTAAAAACCCTTATCTAAGATTATTAGTAAAATTATACAATTTCTTAGCTAGAAGAACTAATGCTAATTTCAATAAAATAATAGCTAAAAGACTTATCATGCCTAAACGTTTTAGACCCCCCTTGTCCTTATCTAAATTACAATATCACATGGCCAATCACCCAAATGATATAGCCGTAGTAGTTGGATCAATAACAGGTAACATGAAAAGGAAAATAAAATAAAATAAAAAATATATGTATATGTATATATATATATGAATGATGTATTACTTATATAATATATTACATGATGAATAAGCTTCTACGAATCACGACGGTCTTCTGACATTATAAATGGAGATGGTAGAACGTTCTGATCCACACACATATGAATATATAATTTTATTATATAAATGTTATGTAAATATGTATATTTGCTTTTTCCATGCAAATATATATATATATATATATATATATATATATGTATATGTGGTTAACATATTAATTTATTTTATTTTTTATTTTATTTTATTTTATTTTTTTAGATGATAAGAGATTGTTTAGTTTGAAACAACTTAAAGTATGTGCTTTAAGATTTACTGAAACTGCCAGAAAAAGAATTGAAGATGCAGGTGGAGAATGCTTGACATTCGATCAATTAGCTTTGAAATACCCAACAGGAAAAAAATGTATACTTTTAAGAGGACCAACCAAAGCAAGAACTGCTGAGAAGCACTTTGGAAATGCTCCAGGTAGACCTAAATCTAAAGCTAGACCTTATGTACGTTCAAAAGGAAGAAAATTTGAAAAAGCAAGAGGAAGAAGAAAGTCAAGAGCATATAAGAAATAAGCTAATATCTCTTATATTCATATACATATAAAAAAATATATAAATAAATGTTTTCATTTTTCTGTGATGTATAAAAAAAAAATAATAAAAAAAAAAAAATTATATAAATATATATACAATACAAAAATGTATATATATATATGTATTTATATGTATATAATTAGTTCAATTCTTTTTTTTTTTTTTTTTTTTTTTTTTTTTTTCTTTTTATATATATAATATATATTTACGAAAAGTTGAGCATCATATGTGTATATATGTATATATATATATATATATATATATATATATATATGTGCATATATAAAAACTTATTAAGCTTTTAAAGTTAATATTTTTATAATTAATAAGATAAAAATTAATGATAATTTCTTGCACCAAGGTGTGAAATATTATTTTTGAATATCTACCATAATTTTTTGATGATAGACAAAAAAAATAAAAACATATATATATATATATATATATATATATATATATATATATATATATTACATTGTAAATATATTCCAAAGGAAAAAAAGATTTGTAGAAGAATTAATTTTTTTTTTTTTTTTTTTTTTCAATTGTTCATACGCATTAAAGTAATGTTTAAAAAAAATGAACTTTAGACAATTTATAATAAAGATAAAATTTAAATTTATATTAAAAACAGCCAATTCGTAAATCTGCTTATACTGTAGTATTTTCATAATTTTGTTTTTTTATCTAAAATAATAATAATCATATATATATATATACAAATATATATAATAGATGAATTTATAAAATTTAATATATATGTTCATTTTTGTTTAATTTTTTCCTTATATTTTTTTCACATATAAAAACGACAGTTATATTAAACAACCATTTTGTATATATACAAAATATATAGAACATATAATATATATGTTATTATGGTTACATATTTTTAATATTATATTTTTTATTATTTTTTTTTTTTTTTTTTTTTTTGGCTGTTCAAATCACCATTTAATGTATAACCAAAAAAAAAAAAAAAAAATAATAAAAAATAAAATAAAAAAATAATAATAATAATAATATATTTATATGTATATATTTATATATATATATTATGCATTGTACAAAAAAAGAAAAAATAATTTTTTCCGTGTGTAATTTTTTAGTGTGCAATTTTTATTTTTTAATTATACTATCATCTATAACACAATTTATTTATTCATATATTATTTAGAAGAATGTTAAAATATTAACAATATAAAATATACAAAAAAAAAAAAAAAAAAAAAAAAAAAAAGAAGAGGCAATTAACATTTTAAAATAGACAGCCAAAAATTTTATGGCTACCTATACCATTCCATATTTTTAAAATATATCTCTTTATTTTTATTTTCCTGTTGTAAAGAAATATTTAAAAAATATCACATATATATATATATATATATATATATATATATATTGTATGTTTGTTTTTTATAATAATTATTCGTCACAATAAATAATCATCTCTTTAATCGTCATATTTGTATATATTTCTAAATTATTCACTTTTTCAATTAATTTCCCCGTTATAGCAATTTTTTCCTGTTATTTTAAAAATCACCTGACTTGTTCATAATTTATTTTTTTAATTTTTAATCAATAAACAGGGGAAAAAAAAAAATAAAATAAATATATACATATATATAATAAAAAAAATAATAAAATAAATATAACAATTAAACATATAGACATATTTTCACATTTATATAATTAGATAAACAATTTTATTGCAACAGAATATTTTATTTTTAAAATGACAAACTCAATATATGATAAATCTAATAGCTCCAAAAGTGCTTTTTCTATCAATTCAGAAGTTAATAAACTGTCCAAGGATACCACTCTTGTTACGGAGAGAAGTGCTAAAGATATAATTACAAAAAATGTGCCACCTGTTGAAGAAAAGCCATTAAATGAAGTACTTTATAATGTTAGTTATAATGATTCATGTAAATATAACTTTCCAAATAATAATATAGCAGAATCATTTATGGATGCACGAGATACAAATAATTATGAAAACATTATATTAAAAAAAGGATTATCTGAAAAGGAATATTTATATAGCAACCCAAATAATAATAATAATAATAATAATATGGATAATATAAATAATATTATGCCTCATCATAATAATAATTATTTTAATATGTACACATTGGATAATAAAATGTTCATGAAAAAAAGTCAAAACAATATGAGTGATCCCAATAATAATATTACATATAATATGATTAATAAGGAAGGTATATGGAATATGAAAGAATATCCTTCTAATTTAGAAAACTATGATTATGTAGATATTCCAAATTTTCCATACCAAAAGAATAAACAATTATATAGTGCAAATAATATTGTATCTCCTTTATGTGGAGGAAATTATAATATACAACAAAAAGGTGATTCAACAAATGGATATTTAAAATATGATGCTCCTTTAGGTAGAATAAAATCATATAACAATTTGGATTCATTTCAATTACAATCTTTATCTAGTCCATCTTACCATAATAATAATATACCGTTTGATGCATTTCAAAATAAGACACTCAATATGCCATATATATTAAATGATCAAAATAAAGAATATTTATATCCATATATAAATAAAGGAATGAATGAAATAAGTAATGATTATAATAAGATGAGTACGAATAAATTTATATCACCAAATTATGAGTACCTCCTTATGTTAAATCCGAGATCTTCATATGATATACTTAATTATATAAATGAAAATAAATTAGAAATATTTAAAAAAGTTACATTATCCATAGGAACATATTTAGATGATATGATAAATATAATGATTGCTATGTTAGAAACATCATATAAATCTATCCAAAATAATAGAAATAAAAATAAAGTAAACTTGTATGATCTATATCCTTTTTATAATCCTGACCAAAACTATGCAAGAAAAGAAAGACCTACATTAAAAACGGGTAGTACATTTCTTGATAAAATTAATTCTACATTAGATGCTACAACATTAGAAAAACATAAAAATGTGCCTAAATATTTAGGAAGGATTCCAATACCTAAAACTCAGAAAACGGGAAGTATAGTTATGGATGGAATAAATAATATGTTAGATGGATTACTGGATGAACCTATATCTTATCACAAGTATGATTATTTTAGTGATAAAATCAAAGAGCCACGCGAAATAAAACAAGCAATATGAGCATAAGAGGAAATACAACCATATAAATAAATAAATATATATATATATATATATATATATATATTTATGTATACATAATGTATGAATGCATGATATATATCATCATATTTTTTTTTTTTTTTTTTTTTACAAAATATTAATAAGTAATACACTAAATGATAAAAACTATATATCATAATATTTTTTCAAAAAAAAAAAAAAAATAATAAATATTTATTTTTTACACATTTCTATATATATATATTTATTTATTTATGTATGTATAGAATTATAATCATTATATTTACATTATATTGCATTTTTATGGACCATTTCTGTTAAATAATTTGCCTTGTTGTTATTAATAATTTAATAAATGTACATAATATATATATATATATATTTGATTTTATTTTATTTTTTTATTACACCTTTGTATATTAAAAGGAATTAATGGACTTTCATTTGTTTGTATATACTTTTATTTTAAAATCGAATTATGTTATAAAAATTTTGGATTAATACATTTTAATTTTAAAAAATATTATACATATATAAATGAATATATATATTAAATAACACCATTAGCATGAGTCAAAAAAAATAATAAGTGGATTACAAAATGTGTTAATATTATTTATTACATCAAATAAATAACATGAAAGATAGGACAAAAATATCAATATTGTATTTGTCCAAGAGAGAAAAAAAAAAAAAAAAAAAAAAAAAAAAAAAAAAAAACATATAACAGGAATATTTGAGAAAATCTAAAAGTATTCTTCTTTTTTTTTTTTTTTTTTTTTCTTATAACAGTCATGTATAAATTAGTTTTTTTTTCCTAAAATATAAATAAATATAAACACAAACATATATATATATATATATAACATGATTTACAATGACATTTTAAGTTTCTGTGCAAATAAATTAAGAGGAATAATTACTTGTAAGATATTTATATGTTTATTAATATTATTTAGGTTATTTAATTGTTTATTTGTTGTAACCTCATTTTATGCTGATGAATATTTTCAATCTGTGGAAATAGCTCATTTCTGGGTTTATGGATATGGACATATGCCATGGGAATGGGAACCTTGTATTACATTAAGATCAGTAATAACTCCTTTTATTTATTATTTATTATTTTTATTTTTAAAAATAATAAACATAGATTATCCTCTTTGTGTATTATATTTGCCCAAAATATGTCATGCTATATTTGCTGCTTTATGTGATTTGGGTATATATAAATTATTGGTATATTGGTATATTGAATTGTATAATGATTTTGGTATATGTGAAGATAAAATAGAGACTAATACTATAAATACATATATAAATATTAAAGAAAAAAATGTGAATCATCAAAATAACAACAAAAATAATATTAATAACAATAATAATAATAATAATAATAATAATATTATGTTTTTCAACCCATATGATTTAATCTGTACAATATTATGTTGTCATTTATTTTGTTGGTTTTATTTTTATTCCATTTGTAGGACATCCTCTCATTCCTTTGAATGCTTATTTAATATATGGGGTGTATATTTTTTATCACAAAATTATTACCCACTAAAAAATAAATCAAACAATATGGAAAAGGTTCACATATTATTACAGAACAGTTTAATGATAAAAAAAGGAAAGACAAATTTAAATGAATGCACAAAATTAAAAGAAAGAAGAGAAGACCAGCATCTTTTTTATGCATACGAAAAGGAACATATATATGAAAAAGGAAAACAAAATTGTAAACAAAATGACAATAATATGTATGATAAAAAAATGTATGATAAAAATATGTATGAACACAATATGTATGATCACAACATGTATGAACACAATATTTATAGTACAACACATTTGGAGTGCTCCAAATTTAATAAAATAAGAGAGATAAAAAATTTATTATTTAGTTTATTTTTTAGCTCCTTGTCTGTTATATTTCGTCCGAATGCTTTAATATTTTGGTTGTCTTTATATATACTATATTTTATAAAGAATATATTTGACAAACAAAATAAAATAAGTTATAAAGAAATATTCTTCATAGCACTTACATACACAGTTTTCTTCTTAACTATTATTATTATAATTGATTCTTATTATTTTGGACACATTACATTTCCATTTTTGAATTTTTTTGTTTATAATTTTTTAAGTGGAAACAATAAATATTTTGGAGGACATTCTTTTTTTTTTTACTTTTTTTGTGTTATACCTTCTATATATTTAACCTTAACACCTTGTTTGTTTTATGGATATTATATTATATATAATCATATTATGAATAGAAGAAAGTATAAAACAATTAATATATATATGTATATATTGAAGCGAATTGATTGGATAGTATATTTTGTTACACATTTAGAAATTTTATCTTTATCATTTAGTAAACATAAGGAACATAAAATTGTTATTGGATATATACCATTTCTTACCATTTTTATTGGATATGCATTATATATAATAAAATTAGATATTAAAAAGTATAATAATAAAAATGTAAAAAATATAGAAAATATAAAATATATACATAATAATAATATAAACAAACATGATAATATAACCATAAAGGGGAAAAATAAATCTATTTTTTTCATTTCATCTGCTCTTTTTATAAATATAAATTTTATACTTCAATTTTTATGTATTCTTTTTTTCTGCCTTATACATAACAGATCACCAGAACAAGTAGCCTCTTATTTTAGAAACTTAAAAACTAAAGATGATCAAAATATTTATATATTTATTACAGATTGTTATGATATACCTTTATATTCGCATATACATAGAAAATTTAATATTGGGTTTTTAGATTGTTCACCTTATGACACAAATAATGATAAAGCTACCAAAAGCTGGAGAAAACGTATATTGGAAGATAAATTTAAACAACAATTTTTTAATATTTTTCAAGAAAATAAAAATAATAATAATAATGATATAAATAATACATATGTAGATACTATTACTCCATATATAATACCAGATAAATCATTTTATTGGTTTGGACATCATCATTTTAATAAAAAAAAAAAATTTCAATATATTTATCAAAACATAAATTTCTCATGCTTAAATTATAGATTCCATATACCTTTACGTGGTCAATTACCTACTTATATAGTTACTACAACTATTGAACTTACACATTTACAATTATTTTTAAGTACATATAATTATAAACTTGAAACAAAGCCTTTTTTTTCTTATTTTATGATTGATGAAGCAAAAAGGATAGTTCCAGTATATCATTACATATTCAAGAGGACTCCTTAATAAGTATATCGACAGACATAACTATTTATTAATTATATATACTACATATATATATATAAATGTATATGTATTTATTTATATTTATATTTATTTTATTTTATTTTATTTTTTCATAAATTTTAATTTTTCGTCAACATTTAAATATTGCATAATGCTCATTTGTCATATACACATATTACATATCATATCAGAATAAATAAATATGCGAGCATATATATATGTATATTTTTTTCTTATAAATAAAATACAACACATTAGTAATTATTAATTGAACAATATCTCATTTTTAGTAACAATTAAAAATATATATATATATATATATATATATATATGATTTATTTTGTAACTATTTTAATAACATATTATATATACCTATAGTATATACATTTTGACGTCTTTTTTTTTTTTTTTTTTTTTTTTTTTTGAATAATTAAGGAAAAAAAAAAAAATTACAAATACATAATTGCAATTATCATTCTTCTAATTTTTAATAAATTATGAACACATATAAATAAATAAATATATATATATATATATATATATATATATATATATATATTGTTATTATTTTATTTTTTTTGTTGTCAATTATTATAAAAAAAATAATGGATATGTACTCATTATATCATTCCAATATAGAGAATCAAATTGCAAAAGAATTAGGTTATATAACGAACACACGGTTGGAAGATATAAAAATGACTATAAACATATTTATTTTTATATTTATATATACTTATTATCTTGCAGTTAATAAAATATATATGTCTACATATTTTTTTATTTCTTACATTGTATAGTAATGTTAATCAAATTAATGACGAAGATAAGAATTATTATAAAGAATGTAATTACAAACTCTTCTTTTTTATTATCCAGCTACAACAAAAAATTAAAGACTTAGAAAAAGAAAACGAAAGTTAGAGATAAGAGATACTATGATTATTATAGAAAATGAACAAATAAATATAAATATAAATATATATATATATATATATATATATAATTCCTTTGTAGAGTTAAAATATTTGTTGAAGAAATATAATAGGGAATCTATTCATAATGACAACAAGACAATCAAAAGAGCCTTGCTGGTAGTAAGCTTTGTTATATTTATCATAATTTTTCTGTTATTCTGATATACTAAAGGGAAAAGACAATAAAAGATAACATAATATAATGTAATATAATTTTTTCTATATTTTTTTTATTTTTAATATTCCAATTTATATATAAATAATACTAACATTTAAAATAAATAAAATGTGAGCATATGGTTCAAAATAATTTTTTATCTCTTAAATATAAACAACAAAAAAAAAAAAAAAAAAATAAAAAAAAAAAAAAAAAAAAAAAAAAAAAAGAAAAATTAAATAAATAAATATATATATATATATATATATATATTTATATATATGTATATATATTTATAATGGTTGGTATAAACTTACAAAAGGATACAATAATGTTGTATTATCATATAAGTTGAAAATTAAACATTTAAAAAAATAAAACTTGTTCATATATGTCATTTAATATTAAAAATGTAATAAAAACTAAATGTTAAAATATATACATATATATATATATATATATATATATCATGTTTAACATTAAAATGATGAAATAACAAAATTATTATTATAATATAAACAAAAAAAAAAAACACATCATATATATATATATATATATATATATGTGCAATAAAAATTCTTTCATATATTATATATATAGTTGTTCATTTTCAATTTTGATTGAATTCGTCGTGTCCTTATTTATTATATCACTTTCATATATAATATTGTCCATATTATTATTTAATTGTGTATTTATATTTTCTTGTGACATACTCACATTTTGTTTTATTTGTTCATCCATATAAACACTTTTTTCACTTTCTTTACTTAATGGTATAGAAACAAATTCGACATTCTTTTTTTCGTCTTCTTTCTTTTGATTCTTATCACAACAAGTCGAAAGCAATCCATTGTTGATTTTTTTTTGTTTTTTTGAATAATGATCTATATATTCTTCTGGTATAGGTAAGGAACCTTCAGGTGAATTTAAATCAAAATAATTATAATCAGGTATTTCTGTATTATTTTTTTTTAACATAATAGGAGGTATTTGTTTTATTCTTTGAACTGGATATGGTACTATTAGAGGTGGTGGGCATTCTAAATTTACATCAAATTTTGGAATTAATTTTTGAACATATACAATTTTTTCAATTGGTTTCCAAACATATTTAACTTCATCTACATATTTTGGTACTTCAATAATTTTAGGAACTCTTTTTTCAACTGTATCTACAATAACTTCTCTTTCAACAAATTTGTCTATATATTTTATTTCTGGTACTTCTACTTCTACAATTTTTTGTTCTCCTATATATTTGACAACAGGTCTTGGTACTTCATGTATATCCCACTTAGGAACAAACTTATGTGTATAACCAGTAATTATTGGAATAATTATTTCTTTATCTACATATTTAACGTTTGGTATATTTACATTAGATTTCTTAATTTCTATATTTAATGTTGGAACATCATGTTTTATATTTTGATTATATACTTTAGGTATAACAACATCTGTTACTTCTACCTGTGGAATTAAAATTATTTTATCTCTTCTTAATATTCCTTGTACAACCGATACAGGAATTATAGGTTGAGAACATAATAATTTTAATTTACCATCATTTGTCCAAGACCACAATTTCTTATTATCATCATCATTATTATTATTATTATTATTATTATCATTATTATTATCATTATTGTCAATAATATTAGTTCTTATAGGGAAACCGTTCTCATCATATTCCGTATTTACATTTGATAAATAATCTTCTTCATTATAAGCGAAATGATAAGGACTCACTTGTCCTGGTATTCCATATTCTTGTACTTTAGGACTTAAATATTGTCTTGCTTTACCTAAATTATATAAATCAGGAATATATTTCACATTATCACTCTCTATATTATTTTCATTCATTACGTTTGAATAGTCATCATTTACAAATTCACTTTCACTCGATGTCTTATTTACTTCTTCATAAGCACTATGACTTTCACTCACATGTATACTGTTACTTTGATGTGCAGGTACATCATAGTTAATTTCTGAGTTTTCGTCCATTTTTTTTTTTTTTTTTTAAGGTATTAATATTGAGTATATATGTACAAGTCTTTATGTTGAAAGTAAATTGTTTTTTTTTTTGTTTTTTTTTTCACAACAAAAATGAAGAAAGATCATATAAATGTATATATATATATATATATATATATATATATGACTTATATTAAATATTAATATGCAGACAAAAAAAAAAAAAAAAAAGGACAAGTGTTAAATTACAGTTATATAATTTGCTCTTATATATATATATTTGATAAGTACACAAAAGGAACAAAAAAACACAAAGGGTTAGAATTAGGCCTAACCAAATTGGAACATACACAAATGTTACAACAATGTTAACGATTTTTTTAAATGAAAAAGATATTATTATTATATTAATTTATATTTTTACATGTATATGTAAATTACTGTGTATTAATGTTGAAGCGTTTAAAAAAATATGAAAAAAGATACAAACACTTATATATATATATATATATCTTTATTTTTTTATATTTTTTATTTTTTCTTTGTCACGCTTTTTTTATCAGCGTAGGTAAACCATGGTTTTTTATAATTGTGTGCACGCATAAAAATCTATTTAAGAAATGTGAAATTAAAAAAAAAAAATTAAGGAAAATTATTGCATGTTCAGGAAATTAACAACATTTTTGTAGAATTTCCTGATCAAGCAAGGTAAAAATTTTTAAATATTAAAAAAATATTTAAGCTACACAAAATAATATATATATATATATATAATTACATAATAAAATAAAAATTGTATAGCCATATTAAAGACATATAGATCCATTAGAGGAATAAATAAAATATATATATACATATATTTATTTTTAATTTCATGTGAAACATTTTCTATATTTCCTTTTAAAAATGAAATAAAATAACATTCATCAAATTAGTTTTGTCTATTCTTTGAACAAGAAAAGGAAATTATGATTTATTTATTTTTTTTTTTATTAATGCAAGCATAATAATTACAACAGGTAGAATTATATAAAGAATAAAAGAGAATCTTTTTGTTTTTTTTTTTGCTTCTTTATTTTTAAGTAATATTATTACACTTTATGTTATTTTAACAAAGTGTTTCTAGAATGATAAAAAAAAAAAATACTGGTTATATATTTATAATGCTTGTTTTGTGCAGTAGGTGAATAAGCATATGTAATATATATGTATATAAATTTTTAATTTAATCAACGTATATTTTCTTCTTTATTTTATTCAATTTTTTTTAATTGCATTTAAATAGTTGTAATTTATTCAAAAAAAAAAAAAAAAAAAAAAAAAAGAAAGAAAAATAAAATAAAATAAAATAAAATAATAATAATAATAATAATAATAAATTGAACATGTATAATATATATATCAAATGATAAATTAAAAATTTTAAAATATGATATCATCATCCTTTTGGGTACAGGCGTAATTATCTTGTCTCTTTGAAGCATTATAATCTGGTTAAAAAAAAATATATATAAATAAATAAATGAAAATATTTATTATATTCAACTGTTATATATATATATATATAAATGTACACATGTTTTATTTTCCTACCACCATCTGCTTCAGTGTCTATATTTGAGTCCTTTAATTTATCAGATTTCTTTTCCTTTATTTTTTTTAACCTAAAAGGTGAATGTGACAAATAATAAAAATGAAGTTTAAATTCCAAAAAAGAAAAAAAAAAAAAAAAAACAATACACATATATATATATTTACATATTAATATTATGCGTTTATATTATAATATCATTGTTGTATTTACCTGTAGAATTCTTCTCTTTCTATTTCGTCTAATTCTTTTATAATATAATTTATACCTCCATCTAGCCTTGGGAGCACAATCTATATTAATAAAAAATAATAATAAGACGAAAATTTTTATTTTATATATTTATATTAATGTAATTAATTATAAATAAAACTACAAAAATTATTGTTCATATGTTTATTATATTTTATTTTATTAAAATTTTTATTTTTTGCCTTACATTATTTAGTGCGTTAACTCTCCTATTAGTCATTTTAATTTCTTCATCGAGTGAAAAAAAAGCTACCTATAATAAAATAAAATAAAAAAAAAAATTAAAAGAAATAATAACATGAAATATATTATATTATATTATATTATATTATATTATATTATATTATATTATATTATATTATATTATATTATATTATATTATATTATATTATATTATATTATATTATATTATATTATATTATATTATATGATATTATTTTTTTTTTATCCGTGTGAATTACCTGCATAGATGCCAATTTGACTAACATATTTAAACACTGTAAATAATTTTCCCTGGTATTATTAATAACTTGACCTCCTGATGCAACACCTAAATTTCCTAAAACATCTACAGTTGGATCAATATTAACTTGAAATATTGGCAATTTAACACCTGCCACATTATTAGTAGATAAAGATAATGTTACAACAGGTCTTTTTATAGCTTCAATAATTTGTCCTTTAAAATCTCCAGCTGCCCAAACTGATTTAGCTAGAGAAAAGGATGCATTCCTCATTTCCTCACCCACTTTTGTTTTTGTCTAACAAAATAAAAATAAATAAATATATAAATAAATATATAAATATATAAATATATAAATATATTCACACATATACACACAAAAAAGAAAAATATATATATATATATATATATATATATTTATACACATATATTATATATCTCTCTTATCATACCTTTACTATATCTTTTAATACATCTCTAAAATGAATAAACAAAGCGTCACTTTTTTTTTTTAAGAGGGAATATCCCTGGAAGGCGCTTTTTTTTTTCTGCTTCATAAGTTGTAGCGTTCTACAAAATAAATAAATAAATAAATAAATATATATATATATATATAATATAAAATAAAATATGTCATCACATATATATATATATATATATATATATATATTTGAGCTTATTCTTTTCGTTTTACATTCTGGAAGGTACTGGTGTAGATTCGTCTAAGGCCCCCATTATTTAAAAAAAAAATAAAATAAATTCAAATAAAATAATTTATGAATTAAAATAATAATATCATGGATATATTTTTATTTTCCACACTATTCATAGAAAAAAAATAAAAATAAAGTAAAATTAAAATAATAAAGGTTGAAAAATTAAAGATATAATCACAAAATTGTAAAATATTATATATCCATATGTATATGTTTAGATTTATTTATATCTTTATTAACAATAATCTTAAAAAAAAATGACATTAAAAAAAAAAAAAAGGACGTATTTCGTAGCAGCAATTATTAATGATGACTATTACATATTACATATTAATGTTATTAAATACAAACATATGAATATACATGAGATGAAAAAATTAATTTTACATGTTACAAAAAAAAAAAATAAATAAATATATATAAAATACAAACGGTTTTGATGAAAAATGTTTATCTATCAAACATATATATTATATGAAGTGTATATTTTTATTAAATACCAAAAAATTGAATTATTTTTTTTTCCATGACAAAAAAAAAAAATATATATAAATATATAAATATAAATAAATATATATATATATATATATATATATATATATATAGCGAAATTTTTCTTATCTTATATATTTATTTAATGTGTAAAATGTATAAGGCTTTATTCCCACACATTAAAATGATAAGAAGAAAAACCAACGTTTAAATAAAAAAAAAAAATGTATACATTTTAATATATAAAATAAAAGAGTTTCTTTTTAAACGCCTTCTAATGATATAAAGCAATATATATATATATATATATATATATGTTTATAATATGAATTATGTGTTATATATTTAAATATATATTATATATATATGTGTATATGAATGTAAATATTTATGCATACATATTATATATTATATATATATATATATATATATATAATTATTTTTATCTTTTCATTTTATCATTTCATTTTTTCCATTTATTCCATATTTCAACTATTAAGTATATAATGTATAAATTTATAAAATTTAATCGTGATTTGTTAATTCTTTTTTTTTTTTTTTTTTTTTTTTTTCTTTCTATCTTTCTTTTTGTTTTTATATAAATTGTAAATATATAAAAATAAAACAAAATTATATCATTTTATTCTTATCAATTATTTTGCAAACTCTTCTTAAGTTGTGGAATTATATATATATATATATATATATATAATATATTTTTATTACTTTTTTGAAATGAAAAAAATGAAAATAAATAAGAAGGAATATAATAAACAATATATATAATATGCTATATATTTATCTATATATTATATATATAATATTTTTTTTTGGAGGATTCCCTACTAACATGGGCAAAAAAAAAAAAAAAAAAAAATTAATAGATTAAAAAATATATATATGTATAGTAATATTTACATATATTATATATAATATATATATATAGATATATATATAATATTATATATATATATATTATACATACAAGATTTTTATAAATTATATTAATGTAATATATTTTTAAACCTAAGATGATAGAACAATGTTGTAAGTTTTAAAAAGAATTTAAACAAAGAAAAAATATATATTTTTTTTTATATATGTAAATATTAAAAAATATTGACGTTATATATATATATATATATATATATATATATATATATATATATATATATAGGCTTCTACTATGTATATAAAATAAGGTTATAATATGTATTTATTTTATCTTCTGATGATTTAGATATTTAATGTTAATAAACAAAAAAAAAAAAAAAAATAATACTATAAAAGGGTTCATATATAAATATGTGTTATATATTCTTTAATAGTTATAAAAGATATGAAATAAATTTTTATTTAATTGTTCTTTAACAAGAAGGGTTGAAATTATATTTCCTTGTCATTTGTAGTAATAAATAAATTAAATATATATATATATATATATATATATATATTATATTTTATAAGTGTTTATCTTTTAAATATAGCATTATATCTGAACAAATTGTATACTTATATATATATATATTTTTATTTTTTTAAAATATTTAATTGATTACGTTTATTTAAGAAAAAGTCTAAAAAGGTTTGCACGTTTGCATAAAATAATTATATATATATATAAATATATATGTATAAGTATAGAACAATATATATATATTTTTTAAAATAATAATAAAAAAAATTAATACATGAGAAAAGAATGGGATATATATATTACATATATATATAATATATATATATATAAATTTTTTTTTATGATAATTAAAAAAAAAAAAAAAAAAAAAAAAAAAAAATAAATAAATAAATATATAATATAAAATAAGAAAATATGAATGTCTATATATACATTTATGCTTTGTTTGTCTGCTACATAACAAA